>NW_027514060.1:50639-102057 GCF_048772815.1 Callospermophilus lateralis
TTGAAGCGTTCGTTTCCAGTAAGAGTTTGAATTTTTAGGTTTCACTGTGTTTTCTCCTATATAGATAGATGTGTTTGGAACTCTAAATTAAACACGGTTTGTGCTAGCTCTTTGAAAATTGAAAAATAAAGTACTTTTAGGTTCTTTCTCTATGGTTTGTTTCCTCTTCAAGCAGCCCTAACTAGAGACTGCCTAAATACACTTTCATTGGAAACGTGTGCCAAGCGTCCAAAAGTACTGGTTTTCTGAAATCTCGGCAAATATTTTTTCACCCAATCTTGATGATTCTCTGTGGTAATGATCAGTTCACTAAGTCCACTTGGCTGCCCAATTTTCACTCTTCTAGGTTAAAGAGTTCGTTTCCAGTAAGAGTTGAATTTTTAGGTTTCACTCTGTTTTCACCTATATAGATAGATGTGTTGGGAACTCTAAATGAAACACGGTTTGTGCTAGCTCTTTGAAAATTGACAAAATAAAGTACTTTTAGGTTCTGTCTCTATGGTTTGTTTCCTCTTGAAGCAGCCCTAACTAGAGACTGCCTAAATACACTTTCATTGGAAAGGTGTGCCAAGCGTCCAAAAGTACTGGTTTTCTGAAATCTCGGAAAACATTTTTTCACCCAATCTTGATGATTCGCTGTGGTAATGATCAGTTCACTAAGCCCACTTGGCTGCCCAATTTTCACTCTTCTAGGTTGAAGCGTTCCTTTCCAGTAAGAGTTTGAATTTTTAGGTTTCACTCTCTTTTCTCCTATATAGATAGATGTGTTGGGAACTCTAAATGAAACACGGTTTGTGCTAGCTCTTTGAAAATTGAAAAAATAAAGTAGTTTTAGGTTCTGTCTCTATGGTTTGTTTCCTCTTCAACCAGCCCTAACTGGAGACTGCCTAAATACACTTTCATTGGAAAGGTGTGCCAAGCGTCCAAAAGTACTGGTTTTCTGAAATCTCTGCAAACATTTTTTCACCCAATTTTGATGATTCTCTGTGGTAGTGATCAGATCACCAAGTCAACTTGGCTGCCCAATTTTCACTCTTCTAGGTTTAAGCGTTCGTTTCCAGTAAGAGTTTGAATTTTTAGGTTTCACTCTGTTTTCTCCTATATAGATAGACGTGTTGGGAACTCTAAATGAAACACGGTAGGTGCTAGCTCTTTGAAAATTGAAAAAAACAGTAGTTCTAAGTTCTGTCTCTATGGTTTGTTTCCTCTTGAAGCAGCCCTAGGCAGAGACTGCCTAAAGACATTTTCATTGGAAAGGTGTGCCAAGCGTCCAAAAGTACTGGTTTTCTGAAATCTCGGCAAACATTTTTTCACCCAATATTGATGATTCTCTGTGGTAGCGATCAGTTCACTAAGCCCACTTGGCTGCCCAATTTTCACTCTTCTAGGTTGAAGTGTTCGTTTCCAGTAAGAGTTTGAATTTTTAGGTTTCACTCTGTTTTCTCCTATATAGATAGATGTGTTGGGAACTCTAAATGAAACACGGTTTGTGCTAGCTCTTTGAAAATTGACAAAATAAAGTAGTTCTAAGTTCTGTCTCTAAGGTTTGTTTCCTCTTGAAGCAGCCCTTGGCAGAGACTGCCAAAAGACATTTTCATTGGAAAGGTGTGCCAAGCGTCCAAAAGTACTGGTTTTCTGAAATCTCGGCAAACATTTTTTCACCCAATATTGATGATTCTCTGTGGTAGCGATCAGTTCACTAAGCCCACTTGGCTGCCCAATTTTCACTCTTCTAGGTTGAAGTGTTCGTTTCCAGTAAGAGTTTGAATTTTTAGGTTTCACTCTGTTTTCTCCTATATAGATAGATGTGTTGGGAACTCTAAATGAAACACGGTTTGTGCTAGCTCTTTGAAAATTGACAAAATAAAGTAGTTCTAATTTCTGTCTCTAAGGTTTGTTTCCTCTTGAAGCAGCCCTTGGCAGAGACTGCCAAAAGACATTTTCATTGGAAAGGTGTGCCAAGCGTCCAAAAGTACTGGTTTTCTGAAATCTCGGCAAACATTTTTTCACCCAATATTGATGATTCTCTGTGGTAGCGATCAGTTCACTAAGCCCACTTGGCTGCCCAATTTTCACTCTTCTAGGTTGAAGTGTTCGTTTCCAGTAAGAGTTTGAATTTTTAGGTTTCACTCTGTTTTCTCCTATATAGATAGATGTGTTGGGAACTCTAAATGAAACACGGTTTGTGCTAGCTCTTTGAAAATTGACAAAATAAAGTAGTTCTAAGTTCTGTCTCTAAGGTTTGTTTCCTCTTGAAGCAGCCCTTGGCAGAGACTGCCAAAAGACATTCTCATTGGAAAGGTGTGCCAAGCGTCCAAAAGTACTGGTTTTCTGAAATCTCGGCAAACATTTTTTCACCCAATATTGATGATTCTCTGTGGTAGTGACCAGTTCACTAAGCCCACTTGGCTGCCCAGTTTTCACTCTTCTAGGTTGAAGCGTTCGTTTCCAGTAAGAGTTTGAATTTTCAGGTTTCACTCTGTTTTCTCCTATATAGATAGATGTGTTGGGAACTCTAAATGAAACACGGTAGGTGCTAGCTCTTTGAAAATTGAAAAAAAAAAGTAGTTCTAAGTTCTGTCTCTATGGTTTGTTTCCTCTTGAAGCAGCCCTAGGCAGAGAATGCTTAAAGACATTTTCATAGGAAAGGTGTGCCAAGCGTCCAAAAGTAATGGTTTTCTGAAATCTCGGCAAACATTTTTTCACCCAATATTGATGATTCTCTGTGGTAGTGACCAGTTCACTAAGCCCACTTGGCTGCCCAATTTTCACTCTTCTAGGTTGAAGCGTTCGTTTCCAGTAAGAGTTTGAATTTTTAGGTTTCACTCTGTTTTCTTCTATATAGATAGATGTGTTGGGAACTCTAAATGACACACGGTTTGTGCTAGCTCTTTGAAAATTGACAAAATAAAGTAGTTTTAGGTTCTGTCTCTATGGTTTGTTTCCTCTTGAAGCAGCCCTAACTAGAGACTGCCTAAATACACTTTCATTGGAAAGGTGTGCCAAGGGTCCAAAAGTACTGTTTTTTGAAATATCGGCAAAATATTTTTTCACCCAACCTTGATGATTCTCTGTGGTAGTGATCAGTTCACTAAGTCCACTAGGCTGCCCAATTTTCACTCTTCTAGGATGAAGCGTTCGTTACCAGTAAGAGTTTGAATTTTTAGGTTTCACTCTGTTTTCTCCTATATAGATAGATGTGTTGGGAAATCTAAATGAAACACGGTTTGTGCTAGCTCTTTGAAAATTGACAAAATAAAGTAGTTTTAGGTTCTGTCTCTATGGATTGTTTCCTCTTCAAGCAGCCCTAACTGGAGACTGCCTAAATACACTTTCATTGGAAACGTGTGCCAAGCGTCCAAAAGTACTGGTTTTCTGAAATCTCTGCAAACATTTTTTCACCCAATTTTGATGATTCTCTGTGGTAGTGATCAGATCACCAAGTCAACTTGGCTGCCCAATTTTCACTCTTCTAGGTTTAAGCGTTCGTTTCCAGTAAGAGTTTGAATTTTTAGGTTTCACTCTGTTTTCTCCTATATAGATAGACGTGTTGGGAACTCTAAATGAAACACGGTAGGTGCTAGCTCTTTGAAAATTGACAAAATAAAGTAGTTTTAGGTTCTGTCTCTATGGTTTGTTTCCTCTTCAACCAGCCCTAACTGGAGACTGCCTAAATACACTTTCATTGGAAACGTGTGCCAAGCGTCCAAAAGTACTGGTTTTCTGAAATCTCTGCAAACATTTTTTCACCCAATTTTGATGATTCTCTGTGGTAGTGATCAGATCACCAAGTCAACTTGGCTGCCCAATTTTCACTCTTCTAGGTTTAAGCGTTCGTTTCCAGTAAGAGTTTGAATTTTTAGGTTTCACTCTGTTTTCTCCTATATAGATAGACGTGTTGGGAACTCTAAATGAAACACGGTAGGTGCTAGCTCTTTGAAAATTGAAAAAAACAGTAGTTCTAAGTTCTGTCTCTATGGTTTGTTTCCTCTTGAAGCAGCCCTAGGCAGAGACTGCCTAAAGACATTTTCATTGGAAAGGTGTGCCAAGCGTCCAAAAGTACTGGTTTTCTGAAATCTCGGCAAACATTTTTTCACCCAATCTTGATGATTCTCTGTGGTAATGATCAGTTCACTAGGTCCACTTGGCTGCCCAATTTTCACTCTTCTAGGTTGAAGCGTTCGTTTCCAGTAAGAGTTTGAATTTTTAGGTTTCACTGTGTTTTCTAATATATAGATAGATGTGTTTGGAACTCTAAATGAAACACAGTTTGTGCTAGCTTTTGAAAATTGACAAAATAAAGTAGTTTTAGGTTCTATCTCTATGGTTTGTTTCCTCTTGAAGCGGCCCTAACTAGAGACTGCCTAAATACACTTTCATTGGAAAGGTGTGCCAAGCGTCCAAAAGTACTGGTTTTCTGAAATCTCGGCAAACATTTTTTCACCCAATCTTGATGATTCGCTGTGGTAATGATCAGTTCACTAAGCCCACTTGGCTGCCCAATTTTCACTATTCTAGGTTGAAGCGTTCGTTTCTAGTAAGAGTTTGAATTTTTAGGTTTCATTCTGTTTTCTCCTATATAGATAGATGTGTTGGGAACTCTAAATGACACACGGTTTGTGCTAGCTCTTTGAAAATTGACAAAATAATGTAGTTTTATGTTCTGTCTCTATGGTTTGTTTCCTCTTCAAGCAACCCTAACTGGAGACTGCCTAAGTACACTTTCATTGGAAAGGTGTGCCAAGCGTCCAAAAGTACTGGTTTTCTGAAATCTCGGCAAACATTTGTTCACCCAATCTTGATGATTCTCTGTGGTAGTGATCAGATCACTAAGTCAACTTGGCTGCCCAATTTTGACTCTTCTAGGTTGAAGCGTTCGTTTCCAGTAAGAGTTTGAATTTTTAGGTTTCACTCTGTTTTCTCCTATATAGATAGATGTGTTGGGAACTCTAAATGAAACACGGTAGGTGCTAGCTCTTTGAAAATTGAAAAAAAAATTAGTTCTAAATTCTGTCTCTATGGTTTGTTTCCTCTTGAAGCAGCCCTAGGCAGAGACTGCTTAAAGACATTTTCATTGGAAACGTGTGCCAAGCGTCCAAAAGTACTGGTTTTCTGAAATCTCGGCAAACATTTTTTCACCCAATATTGATGATTCTCTGTGGTAGTGACCAGTTCACTTAGCCCACTTGGCTGCCCAATTTTCACTCTTCTAGGTTGAAGCGTTCGTTTCCAGTAAGAGTTTGAATTTTTAGGTTTCACTCTGTTTTCTTCTATATAGATAGATGTGTTGGGAACTCTAAATGAAACACGGTTTGTGCTAGCTCTTTGAAAATTGACAAAATAAAGTAGTTTTAGGTTCTGTCTCTATGGTTTCTTTCCTCTTGAAGCAGCCCTAACTAGAGACTGCCTAAATACACTTTCATTGGAAAGGTGTGCCAAGGGTCCAAAAGTACTGTTTTTCTGAAATCTCGGCAAAATTTTTTTCACCCAACCTTGATGATTCTCTGTGGTAGTGATCAGTTCACTAAGTCCACTAGGCTGCCCAATTTTCACTCTACTCTTCTAGGATGAAGCGTTCGTTTCCAGTAAGAGTTTGAATTTTTAGGTTTCACTCTGTTTTCTCCTATATAGATAGATGTGTTGGGAACTCTAAATGAAACACGGTTTGTGCTAGATCTTTGAAAATTGACAAAATAAAGTAGTTTTATGTTCTGTCTCTATGGATTGTTTCCTCTTGAAGAAGCCCTAACTACAGACTGCCTAAAAACACTTTCATTAAAAAGGTGTGCCAAGCGTCCAAAATTACTGGTTTTCTGAATTCGCGGCAAACATTTTTTCACCCAATCTTGATGATCTCTGTGGTAATGATCAGTTCACTAGGTCCACTTGGCTGCCCAATTTTCAATCTTCTAGGTTGAAGCGTTCGTTTCCAGTAAGAGTTTGATTTTTTAGGTTTCACTCTGTTTTCTCCTATATAGATAGATGTGTTGGGAACTCTAAATGAAACACGGTTTGTGCTAGCTCTTTGAAAATTGACAAAATAAAGTAGTTTTAGGTTCTGTCTCTATGGTTTGTTTCCTCTTGAAGCAGCCCTAACTAGAGACTGCCTAAATACACTTTCATTGGAAACGTGTGCCAAGCGTCCAAAAGTACTGGTTTTCTGAAATCTCGGCAAACATTTTTTCATCCAAACTTGATGATTCTCTGTGGTAATGATCAGTGCACTAAGTCCACTTGGCTGCCCAATTTTCACTCTTCTAGGTTGAAGCGTTCGTTTCCAGTAAGAGTTTGAATTTTTAGGTTTCACTCTGTTTTCCCCTATATAGATAGATGTGTTGGGAACTCTAAATGAAACACGGTTTGTGCTAGCTCTTTGAAAATTTACAAAATAAAGTAGTTTTAGGTTCTGTCTCTATGGTTTGTTTCCTCTTGTAGCAGCCCTAACTAGAGACTGCCTAAATACACTTTCATTGGAAAGGTGTGCCAAGCGTCCAAAAGTACTGGTTTTCTGAAATCTCGGCAAACATTTTTTCACCCAATCTTGATGATTCTCTGTGGTAGTGATCAGTTAACTAAGTCAACTTGGCTGCCCAATTTTCACTCTTCTAGGTTGAAGCGTTCGTTTCCAGTAAGAGTTTGAATTTTTAGGTTTCACTCTGTTTTCTCCTATATAGATAGATGTGTTGGGAACTCTACACGAAACTCGGTAGGTGCTAGCTCTTTGATAATTGAAAAAAAAAGTAGTTCTAAGTTCTGTCTCTATGGTTTGTTTCCTCTTGAAGAAGCCCTAGGCAGAGACTGCCAAAAGACATTTTCATTAGAAAGGTGTGCCAAGCGTCCAAAAGTACTGGTTTTCTGAAATCTCGGCAAACATTTTTTCACCCAATCTGGATGATTCGCTGTGGTAATGATCAGTTCACTAAGCCCACTTGGCTGCCCAATTTTCACTCTTCTAGGTTGAAGCGTTCGTTTCCAGTAAGAGTTTGAATTTTTAGGTTTCACTCTGTTTTCTCGTATATAGATAGATGTGTTGGGAACTCTAAATGAAACACGGTTTGTTCTACCTCTTTGAAAATTGACAAAATAAAGTAGTTTTATATCTGTCTCTATGGTTTGTTTCCTCTTCAAGCAGCCCTAACTGGAGACTGCCTAAGTACACTTTCATTTGAAAGGTGTGCCAAGCGTGCAACAGTACTGGTTTTCTGAAATCTCGGCAAATTTTTTTTCACCCAATCTTGATGATTCTCTGTGGTAGTGATCAGATCACTAAGTCAACTTGGCTGCCCAATTTTCACTCTTCTAGGTTGAAGCGTTCGTTTCCAGTAAGAGTTTGAATTTTTAGGTTTCACTCTGTTTTCTCCTATATAGATAGATGTGTTGGGAACTCTAAATGAAACACGGTTTGTGCTAGATCTTTGAGAATTGACAAAGTAAAGTAGTTTTATGTTCTGTCTCTATGGATTGTTTCCTCTTGAAACAGCCCTAACTAGAGACTGCCTAAATACACTTTCATTGGAAAGGTGTGCCAAGCGTCCAAAAGTACTGGTTTTCTGAAATCTCGGCAAACATTTTTTCACCCAATCTTGATGATTCTCTGTGGTAATGATCAGTTCACTAGGTCCACTTGGCTGCCCAATTTTCACTCTTCTAGGTTGAAGCGTTCGTTTCCAGTAAGAGTTTGAATTTTCAGGTTTCACTCTGTTTTCTCCTATATAGATAGATGTGTTGGGAACTCTAAATGAAACACGGTTTGTGCTAGATCTTTGAGAATTGACAAAATAAAGTAGTTTTAGGTTCTGTATCTATGGATTGTTTCCTCTTGAAGCAGCCCTAACTAGAGACTGCCTAAATACACTTTCATTGGAAAGGTGTGCCAAGCGTCCAAAAGTACTGGTTTTCTGAAATCTCGGCAAACATTTTTTCACCCAATCTGGATGATTCTCTGTGGTAGTGATCAGTTCACTAAGTCAACTTGGCTGCCCAATTTTCACTCTGCTAGGTTGAAGCGTTCGTTTGCAGTAAGAGTTTGAATTTCTAGGTTTCACTCTGTTTTCTCCTATATAGATAGATGTGTTGGGAACTCTAAATGAAACACGGTAGGTGCTAGCTCTTTGAAAATTGAACCAAAAAGTAGTTCTAATTTCTGTCTATATGGTTTGTTTCCTCTTGAAGCAGCCCTAGGCAGAGACTGCCTAAAGACATTTTCATTGAAAAGGTGTGCAAAGCGTCCAAAAGTACTGGTTTTCTAAAATCTCGGCAAACATTTTTTCACCCAATCTGGATGATTCTCTGTGGTAGTGATCAGTTCACTAAGCCCACTTGGCTGCCCAATTTTCACTCTTCTAGGTTGAAGCGTTCGTTTCCAGTAAGAGTTTGAATTTTTAGGTTTCACTGTGTTTTCTAATATATAGATAGATGTGTTTGGAACTCTAAATGAAACACAGTTTGTGCTAGCTCTTTGAAAATTGACAAAATAAAGTAGTTTTAGGTTCTGTCTCTATGGTTTGTTTCCTGTTGAAGCGGCCCTAACTAGAGACTGCCTAAATACACTTTCATTGGAAAGGTGTGCCAAGCGTCCAAAAGTACTGGTTTTCTGAAATCTCGGCAAACATTTTTTCACCCAATCTTGATGATTCGCTGTGGTAATGATCAGTTCACTAAGCCCACTTGGCTGCCCAATGTTCACTATTCTAGGTTGAAGCGTTCGTTTCCAGTAAGAGTTTGAATTTTTAGGTTTCATTCTGTTTTCTCCTATATAGATAGATGTGTTGGGAACTCTAAATGAAACACGGTTTGTGATAGCTCTTTGAAAATTGACAAAATAAAGTAGTTTTAGGTTCTGTCTCTATGGTTTGTTTCCTCTTCAAGCAGCCCTAACTGGAGACTGCCTAAGTACACTTTCATTGGAAAGGTGTGCCAAGCGTCCAAAAGTACTGGTTTTCTGAAATCTCGGCAAATATTTTTTCACCCAATCTTGATGATCTCTGTGGTAGTGATCAGTTCACTAAGTCCACTTGGCTGCCCAATTTTCACTCTTCTAGGTTGAAGCGTTCGATTCCAGTAAGAGTTTGAATTTTTAGGTTTCACTCTGTTTTCTCCTATATAGATAGATGTGTTGGGAACTCTAAATGATACACGGTAGGTGCTAGCTCTTTTAAAATTGATAAAAAAAGTAGTTCTAAGATCTGTCTCTCTGGTTTGTTTCCTCTTGAAGCATCCCTAGGCAGAGACTGCCTAAAGACATTTTCATTGGAAAGGTGTGCCAAGCGTCCAAAAGTACTGGTTTTCTAAAATCTCGGCAAACATTTTTTCACCCAATCTGGATGATTCTCTGTGGTAGTGATCAGTTCACTAAGCCCACTTGGCTGCCCAATTTTCACTCTTCTAGGTTGAAGCGTTCGTTTCCAGTAAGAGTTTGAATTTTTAGGTTTCACTGTGTTTTCTCCTATATAGATAGATGTGTTTGGAACTCTAAATGAAACACGGTTTGTGCTAGCTCTTTGAAAATTGACAAAATAAAGTAGTTTTAGGTTCTGTCTCTATGGTTTGTTTCCTCTTGAAGCAGCCCTAACTAGAGACTGCCTAAATACACTTTCATTGGAAACGTGTGCCAAGCGTCCAAAAGTACTGGTTTTCTGAAATCTCGGCAAACATTTTTTCATCCAAACTTGATGATTCTCTGTGGTAATGATCAGTTCACTAAGTCCACTTGGCTGCCCAATTTTCACTCTTCTAGGTTGAAGCGTTCGTTTCCAGTAAGAGTTTGAATTTTTAGGTTTCACTCTGTTTTCCCCTATATAGATAGATGTGTTGGGAACTCTAAATGAAACACGGTTTGTGCTAGATCTTTGAGAATTGACAAAAAAAGTAGTTTTATGTTCTGTCTCTAGGGATTGTTTCCTCTTGAAGCAGCCCTAACTAGAGACTGCCTAAAACACTTTCATTGTAAGGTGTGCCTAGCGCCCAAAGGTACTGGTTTTCTGAAATCTCGGCAAACATTTTTTCACCATATATTGATGATTCTCTGTGGTAGTGACCAGTTCACTAAGCCCACTTGGCGGCCCACTTTTCACTCTTCTAGGTTGAAGCGTTCGTTTCCAGAAAGAATTTGAATTTTTAGGTTTCACTGTGTTTTCTTCTATATAGATAGATGTTTTTGGAACTCTAAATGAAACACGGTTTGTGCTAGCTCTTTGAAAATTGACAAAATAAAGTAGATTTAGGTTCTGTCTCTATGGTTTGTTTCCTCTTGAAGCAGCCCTTACTAGAGACTGCCTAAATACACTTTCATTCGAAACGTCTGCCAAGTGTCCAAAAGTACTGGTTTTCTGAAATCTCGGCAAACATTTTTTCACCCAATATTGATGATTCTCTGTGGTAATGATCAGTTTACTAAGTCCACTTGGCTGCCCAATTTTCACTCTTCTAGGTTGAAGCGTTCGTTTCCAGTAAGAGTTTGAATTTTTAGGTTTCACTCTGTTTTCTCCTATATAGATAGATGTGTTGGGAACTCTAAATGAAACACGGTTTGTGCTAGCTCTTTGAAAATTGACAAAATAAAGTACTTTTAGGTTCTGTCACTATGGTTTGTTTCCTCTTGAAGCAGTCCTAACTAGAGACTGCCTAAATACACTTTCATTGGAAAGGTGTGCCAAGCGTCCAAAAGTACTGGTTTTCTGAAATCTCGGCAAACATTTTTTCACCCAATCTTGATGATTCTCTGTGGTAGTGATCAGATCACTAAGTCAACTTGGCTGCCCAATTTTCACTCTTCTAGGTTGAAGTGTTCGTTTCCAGTAAGAGTTTGAATTTTTAGGTTTCACTCTGTTTTCTCCTATATAGATAGATGTGTTGGGAACTCTAAATGAAACACTGTAGGTGCTAGCTTTTTGAAAATTGAAAAAAAACTACTTCTAAGTTCTGTCTCTATGGTTTGTTTCCTCTTGAAGCAGCCCTAGGCAGAGACTGCTTAAAGACATTTTCGTTGGGAAGGTGTGCCAAGCGTCCAAAAGTACTGGTTTTCTGAAATCTCGGCAAACATTTTTTCACCCAATCTTGATTAATCATTGTGGTAATGATCAGTTCACTAAGCACACTTGGCTGCCCAATATTCACTCTTCTAGGTTGAAGCGTTCGTTTCCAGTAAGAGTTTGAATATTTAGGTTGCACTCTGTTTTCTCCTATATAGATAGATGTGTTGGGAACTCTAAATGAAACACGGTTTGTTCTAGCTCTTTGAAAATTGACAAAATAAAGTAGTTTTAGGTTCTGTCTCTATGGTTTGTTTCCTCTTCAAGCAGCCCTAACTGGAGACTGCCTAAGTACACTTTCATTTGAAAGGTGTGCCAAGCGTCCAAAAGTACTGGTTTTCTGAAATCTCGGCAAATATTTTCTCACCCAATCTTGATGATTCCATGTGGTAGTGATCAGATCACTAAGTCAACTTGGCTGCCCAATTTTCACTCTTCTAGGTTGAAGCGTTCGTGTCCAGTAAGAGTTTGAATTTTTAGGTTTCACTCTGTTTTCTCCTATATAGATAGATGTGTTGGGAACTCTAAATGATACACGGTAGGTGCTAGCTCTTTTAAAATTGATAAAAAAAGTAGTTCTAAGATCTGTCTCTCTGGTTTGTTTCCTCTTGAAGCATCCCTAGGCAGAGACTGCCTAAATACACTTTCATTGGAAACGTGTGCCAAGCGTCCAAAAGTACTGGTTTTCTGAAATCTCGGCAAACATTTTTTCACCCAATTTTGATGATTCTCTGTGGTAATGATCAGTTCACTAAGTCCACTTGGCTGCCCAATTTTCACTCTTCTAGGTTGAAGCGTTCGTTTCCAGTAAGAGTTTGAATTTTTAGGTTTCACTCTGTTTTCTCCATTATAGATAGATGTTTTTGGAACACTAAATGACACACGGTTTGTGCTAGCTCTTTGAAAATTGACAAAATAAACTAGTTTTAGGTTCTGTCTCTATGGTTTGTTTCCTCTTGAAGCAGCCCTAACTAGAGACTGCCTAAATACACATTCATTGGACAGGTGTGCCAAGCGTCCAAAAGTACTGGTTTTCTGAAATCTCGGCAAACATTTTTTCACCCAATCTTGATGATTCTCTGTGGTAATGATCAGTTCACTAAGTCCACTTGGCTGCCCAATTTTCACTCTTCTAGGTTGAAGCGTTCGTTTCCAGTAAGAGTTTGAATTTTTAGGTTTCACTCTGTTTTCTCCTATATAGATTGATGTGTTTGGAACTCTAAATGAAACACGGTTTGTGCTAGCTCTCTGAAAATTGACAAAATAAAGTAGTTTATGTTCTGTCTCTATGGATTGTTTCCTCTTGAAGCAGCCAAAACTAGAGACTGCCCAAAAACACTTTCATTGGAAAGGTGTGTCAAGCGTCCAAAAGTACTGGTTTTCTGAAATCTCGGCAAACATTTTTCCACCCAATCTGGATGATTCTCTGTGGTAGTGATCAGTTCACTAAGCCCACTTGGCTGCCCAATTTTCACTCTTCTATGTTGAAGCGTTCGTTTCCAGTAAGAGTTTGAATTTTTAGGTTTCACTCTGTTTTCTTCTATGTAGATAGATGTTTTTGGAACTCTAAATGAAACACGGTTTGTGCTAGCTCTTTGAAAATTCACAAAATAAAGTAGTTTTAGGTTCTGTCTCTATGGTTTGTTTCCTCTTGAAGCAGCCCTAACGAGAGACTGCCTAAGTACACTTTCATTGGAAAGGTGTGCCAAGCGTCCAAAAGTACTGGTTTTCTGAAATCTCGGCAAACATTTTTTCACCCAATCTTGATGATTCGCTGTGGTAATGATCAGTTCAATAAGCCCACTTGGCTGCCCAATTTTCACTCTTCTAGGTTGAAGCGTTCGTTTCCAGTAAGAGTTTGAATTTTTAGGTTTCACTCTGTTTTCTCCGATATAGATAGATGTGTTGGGAACTCTAAATGAAACACGGTTTGTGCTAGCTCTTTGAAAATTCACAAAATAAAGTAGTTCTAAGTTCTGTCTCTATGGTTTGTTTCCTCTTGAAGCAGCCCTAACTAGAGACTGCCTAAATACACTTTCATTGGAAAGGTGTGCCAAGCGTCCAAAAGTACTGGTTTTCTGAAATCTCGGCAAAATTTTTTTCACCCAATCTTGATGATTCTCAGTGGTAGTGATCAGTTCACTAAGTCCACTTGGCTGCCCAATTTTCACTCTTCTAGGTTGAAGCGTTCGATTCCAGTAAGAGTTTGAATTTTTAGGTTTCACTCTGTTTTCTCCAATATAGATAGATGTGTTGGGAACTCTAAATGAAACACGGTAGGTGCTAGCTCTTTGAAAACTGAAAAAAAAGTAGTTCTAAGTTCTGTCTCTATGGTTTGTTTCCTCTTGAAGCAGCCCTATGCAGAGACTGCTTAAAGACATTTTCATTGGAAAGGTGTGCCAAGCGTCCAAAAGTACTGGTTTTCTAAAATCTCGGCAAACATGTTTTCACCCAATCTTGATGAGACATTGTGGTAATGAAGAGTTCACTAAGCACACTTGGGTGCACAATATTCACTATTCTAGGTTGAAGCGTAAGTTTCCAGTAAGAGTTTGAATTTTTAGGTTTCACTCTGTTTTCTCCATTATAGATAGATGTTTTTGGAACACTAAATGACACACGGTTTGTTTTAGCTCTTTGAAAATTGAGAAAATAAAGTAGTTTTAGGTTCTGTCTCTATGCTTTGTTTCCTCTTGAAGCAGCACTAACTAGCGACTGCCTAAATACACTTTAATTGGACAGGTGTGCCAAGCGTCCAAAAGTACTGGTTTTCTGAAATCTCGGCAAACATTTCTTCACCCAATCTTGATGATTCTCTGTGGTAATGATCAGTTCACTAAGTCCACTTGGCTGCCCAATTTTCACTCTTCTAGGTTGAAGCGTTCGTTTCCAGTAAGAGTTTGAATTTTTAGGTTTCACTCTGTTTTCTCCTATATAGATAGATGTGTTTGGAACTCTAAATGAAACACGGTTTGCGCTAGATCTTTGAGAATTGACAAAATAAAGTAGTTTTATGTTCTGTCTCTATGGTTTGTTTCCTCTTGAAGCAGCCCTAACTAGAGACTGCCTAAATACACTTTCATTGGAAAGGTGTACCAAGCGTCCAAAAGTACTGGTTTTCTGAAAATTCGGCAAACATTTTTTCACCCAATCTTGATGATTCTCTGTGGTAGTGATCAGATCACTAAGTCAACTTGGCTTCCCAATTTTCACTCTTCTAGGTTGAAGCGTTCGTTTCCAGTAAGAGTTTGAATTTTTAGGTTTCACTCTGTTTTCTCCTATATAGATAGATGTGTTGGGAACTCTAAATGAAACACGGTAGGTGCTAGCTTTTTGAAAATTGAAAAAAAAGTACTTCTAAGTTCTGTCTCTATGGTTTGTTTCCTCTTGAAGCAGCCCTAACTAGAGACTGCCTAAATACACTTTCATTGGACAGGTGTGCCAAGCGTCCAAAAGTACTGGTTTTCTGAAATCTCGGCAAATATTTTTTCCCCCAATCTTGATGATTCTCTGTGGTAATGATCAGTTAACTAAGTCCACTTGGCTGCCCAATTTTCACTCTTCTAGGTTGAAGCGTTCGTTTCCAGTAAGAGTTTGAATTTTTAGGTTTCACTCTGTTACCCCTATATAGATAGATGTGTTGGGAACTCTAAATGAAACACGGTTTGTGCTAGCTCTTTGAAAATTCACAAAATAAAGTAGTTTTAGGTTCTGTCTCTATGGTTTGTTTCCTCTTGAAGCAGCCCTAACTAGAGACTGCCTAAATACACTTTCATTGGAAAGGTGTGCCAAGCGTCCAAAAGTACTGGTTTTTCTGAAATCTCGGCAAAATTTTTTTCACCCAATCTTGATGATTCTCTGTGGTACTGATCAGTTCACTAAGTCCACTTGGCTGCCCAATTTTCACTCTTCTAGGTTGAAGCGTTCGATTCCAGTAAGAGTTTGAATTTTTAGGTTTCACTCTGTTTTCTCCTTTATAGATAGATGTGTTGGGAACTCTAAATGAAACTCGGTTTGTGCTAGATCTTTGAAAATTGACAAAATAAAGTAGTTTTATGTTCTGTATATATGGATTGTTTCCTCTTGAAGAAGCCCTAACTACAGACTGCCTAAAAACACTTTCATTTAAAAGGTGTGCCAAGCGTCCAAATGTACTGGTTTTCTGAAATTTCGGCAAACATTTCTTCACCCAATCTTGATGAGACATTGTGGTAATGATCAGTTCACTAAGCACACTTGGGTGCCCAATATTCACTCTTCTAGGTTGAAGCGTAAGTTTCCAATAAGAGTTTGAATTATTAGGTTTCACTCTGTTTTCTCCTTTATAGATAGATGTTTTTGGAACACTAAATGACACACGGTTTGTTTTAGCTCTTTGAAAATTGACAAAATAAAGTAGATTTAGGTTCTGTCTCTATGGTTTGTTTCCTCTTGAAGCAGCCCTAACTAGAGACTGCCTAAATACACTTTCATTGGACAGGTGTGCCAAGCGTCCAAAAGTACTGGTTTTCTGAAATCTCGGCAAACATTTTTTCCCCCAATCTTGATGATTCTCTGTGGTAATGATCAGTTAACTAAGTCCACTTGGCTGCCCAATTTTCACTCTTCTAGGTTGAAGCGTTCGTTTCCAGTAAGAGTTTGAATTTTTAGGTTTCACTCTGTTTTCCCCTATATAGATAGATGTGTTGGGAACTCTAAATGAAACACGGTTTGTGCTAGCTCTTGGAAAATTCACAAAATAAAGTAGTTTTAGGTTCTGTCTCTATGGTTTGTTTCCTCTTGAAGCAGCCCTAACTAGAGACTGCCTAAATACACTTTCATTGGAAAGGTGTGCCAAGCGTCCAAAAGTACTGGTTTTCTGAAATCTCGGCAAAATTTTTTTCACCCAATCTTGATGATTCTCTGTGGTAGTGATCAGTTCACTAAGTCCACTTGGCTGCCCAATTTTCACTCTTCTAGGTTGAAGCGTTCGATTCCAGTAAGAGTTTGAATTTTTAGGTTTCACTCTGTTTTCTCCTATATAGATAGATGTGTTGGGATCTCTAAATGAAACTCGGTTTGTGCTAGATCTTTGAAAATTGACAAAATAAAGTAGTTTTATGTTCTGTATATATGGATTGTTTCCTCTTGAAGAAGCCCTAACTACAGACTGCCTAAAAACACTTTCATTAAAAAGGTGTGCCAAGCGTCCAAAAGTACTGGTTTTCTGAAATTTCGGCAAACATTTTTTCACCCAATCTTGATGAGACATTGTGGTAATGATCAGTTCACTAAGCACACTTGGGTGCCCAATATTCACTCTTCTAGGTTGAAGCGTAAGTTTCCAATAAGAGTTTGAATTTTTAGGTTTCACTCTGTTTTCTCCTTTATAGATAGATGTTTTTGGAACACTAAATGACACACGGTTTGTTTTAGCTCTTTGAAAATTGACAAAATAAAGTAGATTTAGGTTCTGTCTCTATGGTTTGTTTCCTCTTGAAGCAGCCCTAACTAGAGACTGCCTAAATACACTTTCATTGGAAAGGTGTGCCAAGCGTCCAAAAGTACTGGTTTTCTGAAATCTCGGCAAAATTTTTTTCACCCAATCTTGATGATTCTCAGTGGTAGTGATCAGTTCACTAAGTCCACTTGGCTGCCCAATTTTCACTCTTCTAGGTTGAAGCGTTCGATTCCAGTAAGAGTTTGAATTTTTAGGTTTCACTCTGTTTTCTCCTATATAGATAGATGTGTTGGGAACTCTAAATGAAACACGGTAGGTGCTAGCTCTTTGAAAACTGAAAAAAAAGTAGTTCTAAGTTCTGTCTCTATGGTTTGTTTCCTCTTGAAGCAGCCCTATGCAGAGACTGCTTAAAGACATTTTCATTGGAAAGGTGTGCCAAGCGTCCAAAAGTACTGGTTTTCTAAAATCTCGGCAAACATGTTTTCACCCAATCTTGATGAGACATTGTGGTAATGAAGAGTTCACTAAGCACACTTGGGTGCACAATATTCACTATTCTAGGTTGAAGCGTAAGTTTCCAGTAAGAGTTTGAATTTTTAGGTTTCACTCTGTTTTCTCCATTATAGATAGATGTTTTTGGAACACTAAATGACACACGGTTTGTTTTAGCTCTTTGAAAATTGACAAAATAAAGTAGTTTTAGGTTCTGTCTCTATGCTTTGTTTCCTCTTGAAGCAGCACTAACTAGCGACTGCCTAAATACACTTTAATTGGACAGGTGTGCCAAGCGTCCAAAAGTACTGGTTTTCTGAAATCTCGGCAAACATTTCTTCACCCAATCTTGATGATTCTCTGTGGTAATGATCAGTTCACTAAGTCCACTTGGCTGCCCAATTTTCACTCTTCTAGGGTGAAGCGTTCGTTTCCAGTAAGAGTTTGAATTTTTAGGTTTCACTCTGTTTTCTCCTATATAGATAGATGTGTTTGGAACTCTAAATGAAACACGGTTTGCGCTAGATCTTTGAGAATTGACAAAATAAAGTAGTTTTATGTTCTGTCTCTATGGTTTGTTTCCTCTTGAAGCAGCCCTAACTAGAGACTGCCTAAATACACTTTCATTGGAAAGGTGTACCAAGCGTCCAAAAGTACTGGTTTTCTGAAAATTCGGCAAACATTTTTTCACCCAATCTTGATGATTCTCTGTGGTAGTGATCAGATCACTAAGTCAACTTGGCTTCCCAATTTTCACTCTTCTAGGTTGAAGCGTTCGTTTCCAGTAAGAGTTTGAATTTTTAGGTTTCACTCTGTTTTCTCCTATATAGATAGATGTGTTGGGAACTCTAAATGAAACACGGTAGGTGCTAGCTTTTTGAAAATTGAAAAAAAAGTACTTCTAAGTTCTGTCTCTATGGTTTGTTTCCTCTTGAAGCAGCCCTAGGCAGAGACTGCTTAAAGACATTTTTATTGGAAAGGTGTGCCAAGCGTCCAAAAGTACTGGTTTTCTGAAATCTCGGCAAACATTTCTTCACCCAATCTTGATGATTCTCTGTGGTAATGATCAGTTCACTAAGTCCACTTGGCTGCCCAATTTTCACTCTTCTAGGTTGAAGCGTTCGTTTCCAGTAAGAGTTTGAATTTTTAGGTTTCACTCTGTTTTCTCCTATATAGATAGATGTGTTTGGAACTCTAAATGAAACACGGTTTGCGCTAGATCTTTGAGAATTGACAAAATAAAGTAGTTTTATGTTCTGTCTCTATGGTTTGTTTCCTCTTGAAGCAGCCCTAACTAGAGACTGCCTAAATACACTTTCATTGGAAAGGTGTACCAAGCGTCCAAAAGTACTGGTTTTCTGAAAATTCGGCAAACATTTTTTCACCCAATCTTGATGATTCTCTGTGGTAGTGATCAGATCACTAAGTCAACTTGGCTTCCCAATTTTCACTCTTCTAGGTTGAAGCGTTCGTTTCCAGTAAGAGTTTGAATTTTTAGGTTTCACTCTGTTTTCTCCTATATAGATAGATGTGTTGGGAACTCTAAATGAAACACGGTAGGTGCTAGCTTTTTGAAAATTGAAAAAAAAGTACTTCTAAGTTCTGTCTCTATGGTTTGTTTCCTCTTGAAGCAGCCCTAACTAGAGACTGCCTAAATACACTTTCATTGGACAGGTGTGCCAAGCGTCCAAAAGTACTGGTTTTCTGAAATCTCGGCAAATATTTTTTCCCCCAATCTTGATGATTCTCTGTGGTAATGATCAGTTAACTAAGTCCACTTGGCTGCCCAATTTTCACTCTTCTAGGTTGAAGCGTTCGTTTCCAGTAAGAGTTTGAATTTTTAGGTTTCACTCTGTTACCCCTATATAGATAGATGTGTTGGGAACTCTAAATGAAACACGGTTTGTGCTAGCTCTTTGAAAATTCACAAAATAAAGTAGTTTTAGGTTCTGTCTCTATGGTTTGTTTCCTCTTGAAGCAGCCCTAACTAGAGACTGCCTAAATACACTTTCATTGGAAAGGTGTGCCAAGCGTCCAAAAGTACTGGTTTTTCTGAAATCTCGGCAAAATTTTTTTCACCCAATCTTGATGATTCTCTGTGGTACTGATCAGTTCACTAAGTCCACTTGGCTGCCCAATTTTCACTCTTCTAGGTTGAAGCGTTCGATTCCAGTAAGAGTTTGAATTTTTAGGTTTCACTCTGTTTTCTCCTTTATAGATAGATGTGTTGGGAACTCTAAATGAAACTCGGTTTGTGCTAGATCTTTGAAAATTGACAAAATAAAGTAGTTTTATGTTCTGTATATATGGATTGTTTCCTCTTGAAGAAGCCCTAACTACAGACTGCCTAAAAACACTTTCATTTAAAAGGTGTGCCAAGCGTCCAAATGTACTGGTTGTCTGAAATTTCGGCAAACATTTCTTCACCCAATCTTGATGAGACATTGTGGTAATGATCAGTTCACTAAGCACACTTGGGTGCCCAATATTCACTCTTCTAGGTTGAAGCGTAAGTTTCCAATAAGAGTTTGAATTTTTAGGTTTCACTCTGTTTTCTCCTTTATAGATAGATGTTTTTGGAACACTAAATGACACACGGTTTGTTTTAGCTCTTTGAAAATTGACAAAATAAAGTAGATTTAGGTTCTGTCTCTATGGTTTGTTTCCTCTTGAAGCAGCCCTAACTAGAGACTGCCTAAATACACTTTCATTGGACACTTTCATTTGGACAGGTGTGCCAAGCCGTCCAAAAGTACTGGTTTCTGAAATCTCGGCAAACATTTTTTCCCCAATCTTGATGATTCTCTGTGGTAATGATCAGTTAACTAAGTCCACTTGGCTGCCCAATTTTCACTCTTCTAGGTTGAAGCGTTCGTTTCCAGTAAGAGTTTGAATTTTTAGGTTTCACTCTGTTTTCCCCTATATAGATAGATGTGTTGGGAACTCTAAATGAAACACGGTTTGTGCTAGCTCTTGGAAAATTCACAAAATAAAGTAGTTTTAGGTTCTGTCTCTATGGTTTGTTTCCTCTTGAAGCAGCCCTAACTAGAGACTGCCTAAATACACTTTCATTGGAAAGGTGTGCCAAGCGTCCAAAAGTACTGGTTTTCTGAAATCTCGGCAAAATTTTTTTCACCCAATCTTGATGATTCTCTGTGGTAGTGATCAGTTCACTAAGTCACTTGGCTGCCCAATTTTCACTCTTCTAGGTTGAAGCGTTCGATTCCAGTAAGAGTTTGAATTTTTAGGTTTCACTCTGTTTTCTCCTATATAGATAGATGTGTTGGGAACTCTAAATGAAACTCGGTTTGTGCTAGATCTTTGAAAATTGACAAAATAAAGTAGTTTTATGTCTGTATATATGGATTGTTTCCTCTTGAAGAAGCCCTAACTACAGACTGCCTAAAAACACTTTCATTAAAAAGTGTGCCAAGCGTCCAAAAGTACTGGTTTTCTGAAATTTCGGCAAACATTTTTTCACCCAATCTTGATGAGACATTGTGGTAATGATCAGTTCACTAAGCACACCTTGGGTGCCCAATATTCACTCTTCTAGGTTGAAGCGTAAGTTTCCAATAAGAGTTTGAATTTTTAGGTTTCACTCTGTTTTCTCCTTTATAGATAGATGTTTTTGGAACACTAAATGACACACGGTTTGTTTTAGCTCTTTGAAATTGACAAAATAAAGTAGATTTAGGTTCTGTCTCTATGGTTTGTTTCCTCTTGAAGCAGCCCTAACTAGAGACTGCCTAAATACACTTTCATGGAAAGGTGTGCCAAGCGTCCAAAAGTACTGGTTTTCTGAAATCTCGGCAAAATTTTTTTCACCCAATCTTGATGATTCTCAGTGGTAGTGATCAGTTCACTAAGTCCACTTGGCTGCCCAATTTTCAATCTTCTAGTTGAAGCGTTCGATTCCAGTAAGAGTTTGAATTTTTAGGTTTCACTCTGTTTTCTCCTATATAGATAGATGTGTTGGGAACTCTAAATGAAACACGGTAGGTGCTAGCTCTTTGAAAACTGAAAAAAAAGTAGTCTAAGTTCTGTCTCTATGGTTTGTTTCCTCTTGAAGGCAGCCCTATGCAGAGACTGCTTAAAGACATTTTCATTGGAAAGGTGTGCCAAGCGTCAAAAGTACTGGTTTTCTAAAATCTCGGCAAACATGTTGTCACCCAATCTTGATGAGACATTGTGGTAATGAAGAGTTCACTAAGCACACTTGGGTGCACAATATTCACTATTCTAGGTTGAAGCGTAAGTTTCCAGTAAGAGTTTGAATTTTTAGGTTTCACTCTGTTTTCTCCATTATAGATAGGTGTTTTTGGAACACTAAATGACACACGGTTTGTTTTAGCTCTTTGAAAATTGACAAAATAAAGTAGTTTTAGGTTCTGTCTCTATGCTTTGTTTCCTCTTGAAGCAGCACTAACTAGCGACTGCCTAAATACACTTTAATTGGACAGGTGTGCCAAGCGTCCAAAAGTACTGGTTTTCTGAAATCTCGCAAACATTTCTTCACCCAATCTGATGATTCTCTGTGGTAATGATCAGTTCACTAAGTCCACTTGGCTGCCCAATTTTCACTCTTCTAGGGTGAAGCGTTCGTTTCCAGTAAGAGTATGAATTTTTAGGTTTCACTCTGTTTTCTCCTATATAGATAGATGTGTTTGGAACTCTAAATGAAACACGGTTTGCGCTAGATCTTTGAGAATTGACAAAATAAAGTAGTTTATGTTCTGTCTCTATGGTTTGTTTCCTCTTGAAGCAGCCCTAACTAGAGACTGCCTAAATACACTTTCATTGGAAAGGTGTACCAAGCGTCCAAAAGTACTGGTTTTCTGAAAATTCGGCAAACATTTTTTCACCCAATCTTGATGATTCTCTGTGGTTAGTGATCAGATCACTAAGTCAACTTGGCTTCCCAATTTTCACTCTTCTAGGTTGAAGCGTTCGTTTCCAGTAAGAGTTTGAATTTTTAGGTTTCACTCTGTTTTCTCCTATATAGATAGATGTGTTGGGAACTCTAAATGAAACACGGTAGGTGCTAGCTTTTTGAAAATTGAAAAAAAAGTACTTCTAAGTTCTGTCTCTATGGTTTGTTTCCTCTTGAAGCAGCCCTAGGCAGAGACTGCTTAAAGAAATTTTTATTGGAAAGGTGTGCCAAGCGTCCAAAAGTACTGGTTTTCTGAAATTTCGGCAAACATTTTTCACCCAATCTTGATGAGACATTGTGGTAATGATCAGTTCACTAAGCACACTTGGGTGCCCAATATTCACTCTTCTAGGTTGAAGCGTAAGTTTCCAATAAGAGTTTGAATTTTTAGGTTTCACTCTGTTTCCTCCTTTATAGACAGATGTTTTTGGAACACTAAATGACACACGGTTTGTTTTAGCTCTTTGAAAATTGACAAAATAAAGTAGATTTAGGTTCTGTCTCTATGGTTTGTTTCCTCTTGAAGCAGCCCTAACTAGAGACTGCCTAAATACACTTTCATTGGACAGGTGTGCCAAGCGTCCAAAAGTACTGGTTTTCTGAAATCTCGGCAAACATTTTTTTCCCCAATCTTGATGATTCTCTGTGGTAGTGATCAGTTCACTAAGTCCACTTGGCTGCCCAATTTTCACTCTTCTAGGTTGAAGCGTTCGATTCCAGTAAGAGTTTGAATTTTTAGGTTTTCACTCTGTTTTCTCCTATATAGATAGATGTGTTGGGAACTCTAAATGAAACTCGGTTTTGTGCTAGATCTTTGAAAATTGACAAAATAAAGTAGTTTTATGTTCTGTATATATGGATTGTTTCCTCTTGAAGAAGCCCTAACTACATACTGCCTAAAAACACTTTCATTAAAAAGGTGTGCCAAGCGTCCAAAAGTACTGGTTTTCTGAAATTTCGGCAAACATTTTTTCACCCAATCTTGATGAGACATTGTGGTAATGATCAGTTCACTAAGCACACTTGGGTGCCCAATATTCACTCTTCTAGGTTGAAGCATAAGTTTCCAATAAGAGTTTGAATTTTTAGGTTTCACTCTGTTTTCTCTCCTTTATAGATAGATGTTTTTGGAACACATAAATGACACACGGTTTGTTTTAGCTCTTTGAAAATTGACAAAATAAAGTAGATTTAGGTTCTGTCTCTATGGTTTGTTTCCTCTTGAAGCAGCCCTAACTAGAGACTGCCTAAATACACTTTCATTGGAAAGGTGTGCAAGCGTCCAAAGGTTTTCTGAAATCTCGGCAAAATTTTTTTCACCCAATCTTGATGATTCTCAGTGGTAGTGATCAGTTCACTAAGTCCACTTGGCTGCCCAATTTTCACTCTTCTAGGTTGAAGCGTTCGATTCCAGTAAGAGTTTGAATTTTTAGGTTTCACTCTGTTTTCTCCTATATAGATAGATGTGTTGGGAACTCTAAATGAAACACGGTAGGTGCTAGCTCTTTGAAAACTGAAAAAAAGTAGTTCTAAGTTCTGTCTCTATGGTTTGTTTCCTCTTGAAGCAGCCCTATGCAGAGACTGCTTAAAGACATTTTCATTGGAAAGGTGTGCCAAGCGTCCAAAAGTACTGGTTTTCTAAAATCTCGGCAAACATGTTTTCACCCAATCTTGATGAGACATTGTGGTAATGAAGAGTTCACTAAGCACACTTGGGTGCACAATATTCACTATTCTAGGTTGAAGCGTAAGTTTCCAGTAAGAGTTTGAATTTTTAGGTTTCACTCTGTTTTCTCCATTATAGATAGATGTTTTTGGAACACTAAATGACACACGGTTTGTTTTAGCTCTTTGAAAATTGACAAAATAAAGTAGTTTTAGGTTCTGTCTCTATGCTTTGTTTCCTCTTGAAGCAGCACTAACTAGCGACTGCCTAAATACACTTTAATTGGACAGGTGTGCCAAGCGTCCAAAAGTACTGGTTTTCTGAAATCTCGGCAAACATTTCTTCACCCAATCTTGATGATTCTCTGTGGTAATGATCAGTTCACTAAGTCCACTTGGCTGCCCAATTTTCACTCTTCTAGGGTGAAGCGTTCGTTTCCAGTAAGAGTTTGAATTTTTAGGTTTCACTCTGTTTTCTCCTATATAGATAGATGTGTTTGGAACTCTAAATGAAACACGGTTTGCGCTAGATCTTTGAGAATTGACAAAATAAAGTAGTTTTATGTTCTGTCTCTATGGTTTGTTTCCTCTTGAAGCAGCCCTAACTAGAGACTGCCTAAATACACTTTCATTGGAAAGGTGTACCAAGCGTCCAAAAGTACTGGTTTTCTGAAAATTCGGCAAACATTTTTTCACCCAATCTTGATGATTCTCTGTGGTAGTGATCAGATCACTAAGTCAACTTGGCTTCCCAATTTTCACTCTTCTAGGTTGAAGCGTTCGTTTCCAGTAAGAGTTTGAATTTTTAGGTTTCACTCTGTTTTCTCCTATATAGATAGATGTGTTGGGAACTCTAAATGAAACACGGTAGGTGCTAGCTTTTTGAAAATTGAAAAAAAGTACTTCTAAGTTCTGTCTCTATGGTTTGTTTCCTCTTGAAGCAGCCCTAGGCAGAGACTGCTTAAAGACATTTTTATTGGAAAGGTGTGCCAAGCGTCCAAAAGTACTGGTTTTCTGAAATTTCGGCAAACATTTTTTCACCCAATCTTGATGAGACATTGTGGTAATGATCAGTTCACTAAGCACACTTGGGTGCCCAATATTCACTCTTCTAGGTTGAAGCGTAAGTTTCCAATAAGAGTTTGAATTTTTAGGTTTCACTCTGTTTTCTCCTTTATAGACAGAAGTTTTTGGAACACTAAATGACACACGGTTTGTTTTAGCTCTTTGAAAATTGACAAAATAAAGTAGATTAAGTTCTGTCTCTATGGTTTGTTTCCTCTTGAAGCAGCCCTAACTAGAGACTGCCTAAATACACTTTCATTGGACAGGTGTGCCAAGCGTCCAAAAGTACTGGTTTTCTGAAATCTCGGCAAACATTTTTTCCCCCAATCTTGATGATTCTCTGTGGTAATGATCAGTTAACTAAGTCCACTTGGCTGCCCAATTTTCACTCTTCTAGGTTGAAGCGTTCGTTTCCAGTAAGAGTTTGAATTTTTAGGTTTCACTCTGTTTCCCCTATATAGATAGATGTGTTGGGAACTCTAAATGAAACACGGTTTGTGCTAGCTCTTTGAAAATTCACAAAATAAAGTAGTTTTAGGTTCTGTCTCTATGGTTTGTTTCCTCTTGAAGCAGCCATAACTAGAGACTGCCTAAATACACTCTCATTGGAAAGGTGTGCCAAGCGTCCAAAAGTACTGGTTTTCTGAAATCTCGGCAAAATTTTTTTCACCCAATCTTGATGATTCTCTGTGGTAGTGATCAGTTCACTAAGTCCACTTGGCTGCCCAATTTTCACTCTTCTAGGTTGAAGTGTTCGATTCCAGTAAGAGTTTGAATTTTTAGGTTTCACTCTGTTTTCTCCTATATAGATAGATGTGTTGGGAACTCTAAATGAAACTCGGTTTGTGCTAGATCTTTGAAAATTGACAAAATAAAGTAGTTTTATGTTCTGTATATATGGATTGTTTCCTCTTGAAGAAGCCCTAACTACAGACTGCCTAAAAACACTTTCATTAAAAAGGTGTGCCAAGCGTCCAAAAGTACTGGTTTTCTGAAATTTTGGCAAACCTTTTTTCACCCAATCTTGATGAGACATTGTGGTAATGATCAGTTCACTAAGCACACTTGGGTGCCCAATATTCACTCTTCTAGGTTGAAGCGTAAGTTTCCAATAAGAGTTTGAATTTTTAGGTTTCACTCTGTTTTCTCCTTTATATATAGATGTTTTTGGAACACTGAATGACACACGGTTTGTTTTAGCTCTTTGAAAATTGACAAAATAAAGTAGATTTAGGTTCTGTCTCTATGGTTTGTTTCCTCTTGAAGCAGCCCTAAATAGAGACTGCCTAAATACACTTTCATTGGACACGTGTGCCAAGCGTCCAAAAGTACTGGTTTTCTGAAATCTCGGCAAACATTTTTTCCCCCAATCTTGATGATTCTCTGTGGTAATGATCAGTTAACTAAGTCCACTTGGCTGCCCAATTTTCACTCTTCTAGGTTGAAGCGTTCGTTTCCAGTAAGAGTTTGAATTTTTAGGTTTCACTCTGTTTTCCACTATATAGATAGATGTGTTGGGAACTCTAAATGAAACACGGTTTGTGCTAGCTCTTTGAAAATTGACAAAATAAAGTAGATTTAGGTTCTGTCTCTATGTTTTGTTTCCTCTTGAAGCAGCCCTTACTAGAGACTGCCTAAATACACTTTCATTCGAAACGTCTGCCAAGTGTCCAAAAGTACTGGTTTTCTGAAATCTCGGCAAACATTTTTTCACCCAATATTGATGATTCTCTGTGGTAATGATCAGTTTACTAAGTCCACTTGGCTGCCCAATTTTCACTCTTCTAGGTTGAAGCGTTCGTTTCCAGTAAGAGTTTGAATTTTTAGGTTTCACTCTGTTTTCTCCTATATAGATAGATGTGTTGGGAACTCTAAATGAAACACGGTTTGTGCTAGCTCTTTGAAAATTGACAAAATAAAGTACTTTTAGGTTCTGTCACTATGGTTTGTTTCCTCTTGAAGCAGTCCTAACTAGAGACTGCCTAAATACACTTTCATTGGAAAGGTGTGCCAAGCGTCCAAAAGTACTGGTTTTCTGAAATCTCGGCAAACATTTTTTCACCCAATCTTGATGATTCTCTGTGGTAGTGATCAGATCACTAAGTCAACTTGGCTGCCCAATTTTCACTCTTCTAGGTTGAAGTGTTCGTTTCCAGTAAGAGTTTGAATTTTTAGGTTTCACTCTGTTTTCTCCTATATAGATAGATGTGTTGGGAACTCTAAATGAAACACTGTAGGTGCTAGCTTTTTGAAAATTGAAAAAAAAGTACTTCTAAGTTCTGTCTCTATGGTTTGTTTCCTCTTGAAGCAGCCCTAGGCAGAGACTGCTTAAAGACATTTTCGTTGGGAAGGTGTGCCAAGCGTCCAAAAGTACTGGTTTTCTGAAATCTCGGCAAACATTTTTTCACCCAATCTTGATTAATCATTGTGGTAATGATCAGTTCACTAAGCACACTTGGCTGCCCAATATTCACTCTTCTAGGTTGAAGCGTTCGTTTCCAGTAAGAGTTTGAATATTTAGGTTGCACTCTGTTTTCTCCTATATAGATAGATGTGTTGGGAACTCTAAATGAAACACGGTTTGTTCTAGCTCTTTGAAAATTGACAAAATAAAGTAGTTTTAGGTTCTGTCTCTATGGTTTGTTTCCTCTTCAAGCAGCCCTAACTGGAGACTGCCTAAGTACACTTTCATTTGAAAGGTGTGCCAAGCGTCCAAAAGTACTGGTTTTCTGAAATCTCGGCAAATATTTTCTCACCCAATCTTGATGATTCCATGTGGTAGTGATCAGATCACTAAGTCAACTTGGCTGCCCAATTTTCACTCTTCTAGGTTGAAGCGTTCGTGTCCAGTAAGAGTTTGAATTTTTAGGTTTCACTCTGTTTTCTCCTATATAGATAGATGTGTTGGGAACTCTAAATGATACACGGTAGGTGCTAGCTCTTTTAAAATTGATAAAAAAAGTAGTTCTAAGATCTGTCTCTCTGGTTTGTTTCCTCTTGAAGCATCCCTAGGCAGAGACTGCCTAAATACACTTTCATTGGAAACGTGTGCCAAGCGTCCAAAAGTACTGGTTTTCTGAAATCTCGGCAAACATTTTTTCACCCAATTTTGATGATTCTCTGTGGTAATGATCAGTTCACTAAGTCCACTTGGCTGCCCAATTTTCACTCTTCTAGGTTGAAGCGTTCGTTTCCAGTAAGAGTTTGAATTTTTAGGTTTCACTCTGTTTTCTCCATTATAGATAGATGTTTTTGGAACACTAAATGACACACGGTTTGTGCTAGCTCTTTGAAAATTGACAAAATAAAGTAGTTTTAGGTTCTGTCTCTATGGTTTGTTTCCTCTTGAAGCAGCCCTAACTAGAGACTGCCTAAATACACTTTCATTGGACAGGTGTGCCAAGCGTCCAAAAGTACTGGTTTTCTGAAATCTCGGCAAACATTTTTTCACCCAATCTTGATGATTCTCTGTGGTAATGATCAGTTCACTAAGTCCACTTGGCTGCCCAATTTTCACTCTTCTAGGTTGAAGCGTTCGTTTCCAGTAAGAGTTTGAATTTTTAGGTTTCACTCTGTTTTCTCCTATATAGATTGATGTGTTTGGAACTCTAAATGAAACACGGTTTGTGCTAGCTCTCTGAAAATTGACAAAATAAAGTAGTTTATGTTCTGTCTCTATGGATTGTTTCCTCTTGAAGCAGCCCTAACTAGAGACTGCCCAAAAACACTTTCATTGGAAAGGTGTGTCAAGCGTCCAAAAGTACTGGTTTTCTGAAATCTCGGCAAACATTTTTTCACCCAATCTTGATGATTCTCTGTGGTAATTATCAGTTCACTAAGTCCACTTGGCTGCCAAATTTTCACTCTTGTAGGTTGAAGCGTTCGTTTCCAGTAAGAGTTTGAATTTTTAGGTTTCACTCTGTTTTCCCCTATATAGATAGATGTGTTGGGAACTCTAAATGAAACACGGTTTGTGCTAGCTCTTGGAAAATTGACAAAATAAAGTAGTTTTAGGTTCTGTCTCTATGGTTTCTTTCCTCTTCAAGCAGCCCTAACTTCAGACTGCCTAAGTACACTTTCATTTGAAAGGTGTGCCAAGCGTCCAAAAGTACTGGTTTTCTGAAATCTCGGCAAATATTTTTTCACCCCATCTTGATGATTCCCTGTGGTAGTGATCAGATCACTATGTCAACTTGGCTGCCCAATTTTCACTCTTCTAGGTTGAAGCGTTCGTTTCCAGTAAGAGTTTGAATTTTTAGGTTTCACTCTGTTTTCTCCTATATAGATAGATGTGTTGGGAACTCTAAATGAAACACGGTTTGTGCTAGCTCTTTGAAAATTGACAAAATAAAGAAGTTCTAAGTTCTGTCTCTAAGGTTTGTTTCATCTTGAAGCAGCCCTAAGCAGAGACAGCCTAAAGACATTTTCATTGGAAAGATGTGCCAAGCGTCCAAAAGTACTGGTTTTCTAAAATCTCGGCAAACATTTTTTCACCCAATCTGGATGATTCTCTGTGGTAGTGATCAGTTCACTAAGCCCACTTGGCTGCCCAATTTTCACTCTTCTATGTTGAAGCGTTCGTTTCCAGTAAGAGTTTGAATTTTTAGGTTTCACTCTGTTTTCTTCTATGTAGATAGATGTTTTTGGAACTCTAAATGAAACACGGTTTGTGCTAGCTCTTTGAAAATTCACAAAATAAAGTAGTTTTAGGTTCTGTCTCTATGGTTTGTTTCCTCTTGAAGCAGCCCTAACGAGAGACTGCCTAAGTACACTTTCATTGGAAAGGTGTGCCAAGCGTCCAAAAGTACTGGTTTTCTGAAATCTCGGCAAACATTTTTTCACCCAATCTTGATGATTCGCTGTGGTAATGATCAGTTCAATAAGCCCACTTGGCTGCCCAATTTTCACTCTTCTAGGTTGAAGCGTTCGTTTCCAGTAAGAGTTTGAATTTTTAGGTTTCACTCTGTTTTCTCCGATATAGATAGATGTGTTGGGAACTCTAAATGAAACACGGTTTGTGCTAGCTCTTTGAAAATTCACAAAATAAAGTAGTTCTAAGTTCTGTCTCTATGGTTTGTTTCCTCTTGAAGCAGCCCTAACTAGAGACTGCCTAAATACACTTTCATTGGAAAGGTGTGCCAAGCGTCCAAAAGTACTGGTTTTCTGAAATCTCGGCAAAATTTTTTTCACCCAATCTTGATGATTCTCAGTGGTAGTGATCAGTTCACTAAGTCCACTTGGCTGCACAATTTTCACTCTTCTAGGTTGAAGCGTTCGATTCCAGTAAGAGTTTGAATTTTTAGGTTTCACTCTGTTTTCTCCAATATAGATAGATGTGTTGGGAACTCTAAATGAAACACGGTAGGTGCTAGCTCTTTGAAAACTGAAAAAAAAGTAGTTCTAAGTTCTGTCTCTATGGTTTGTTTCCTCTTGAAGCAGCCCTATGCAGAGACTGCTTAAAGACATTTTCATTGGAAAGGTGTGCCAAGCGTCCAAAAGTACTGGTTTTCTAAAATCTCGGCAAACATGTTTTCACCCAATCTTGATGAGACATTGTGGTAATGAAGAGTTCACTAAGCACACTTGGGTGCACAATATTCACTATTCTAGGTTGAAGCGTAAGTTTCCAGTAAGAGTTTGAATTTTTAGGTTTCACTCTGTTTTCTCCATTATAGATAGATGTTTTTGGAACACTAAATGACACACGGTTTGTTTTAGCTCTTTGAAAATTGAGAAAATAAAGTAGTTTTAGGTTCTGTCTCTATGCTTTGTTTCCTCTTGAAGCAGCACTAACTAGCGACTGCCTAAATACACTTTAATTGGACAGGTGTGCCAAGCGTCCAAAAGTACTGGTTTTCTGAAATCTCGGCAAACATTTCTTCACCCAATCTTGATGATTCTCTGTGGTAATGATCAGTTCACTAAGTCCACTTGGCTGCCCAATTTTCACTCTTCTAGGTTGAAGCGTTCGTTTCCAGTAAGAGTTTGAATTTTTAGGTTTCACTCTGTTTTCTCCTATATAGATAGATGTGTTTGGAACTCTAAATGAAACACGGTTTGCGCTAGATCTTTGAGAATTGACAAAATAAAGTAGTTTTATGTTCTGTCTCTATGGTTTGTTTCCCCTTGAAGCAGCCCTAACTAGAGACTGCCTAAATACACTTTCATTGGAAAGGTGTACCAAGCGTCCAAAAGTACTGGTTTTCTGAAAATTCGGCAAACATTTTTTCACCCAATCTTGATGATTCTCTGTGGTAGTGATCAGATCACTAAGTCAACTTGGCTTCCCAATTTTCACTCTTCTAGGTTGAAGCGTTCGTTTCCAGTAAGAGTTTGAATTTTTAGGTTTCACTCTGTTTTCTCCTATATAGATAGATGTGTTGGGAACTCTAAATGAAACACGGTAGGTGCTAGCTTTTTGAAAATTGAAAAAAAAGTACTTCTAAGTTCTGTCTCTATGGTTTGTTTCCTCTTGAAGCAGCCCTAGGCAGAGACTGCTTAAAGACATTTTTATTGGAAAGGTGTGCCAAGCGTCCAAAAGTACTGGTTTTCTGAAATTTCGGCAAACATTTTTTCACCCAATCTTGATGAGACATTGTGGTAATGATCAGTTCACTAAGCACTCTTGGGTGCCCAATATTCACTCTTCTAGGTTGAAGCGTAAGTTTCCAATAAGAGTTTGAATTTTTAGGTTTCACTCTGTTTTCTCCTTTATAGACAGATGTTTTTGGAACACTAAATGACACACGGTTTGTTTTAGCTCTTTGAAAATTGACAAAATAAAGTAGATTTAGGTTCTGTCTCTATGGTTTGTTTCCTCTTGAAGCAGCCCTAACTAGAGACTGCCTAAATACACTTTCATTGGACAGGTGTGCCAAGCGTCCAAAAGTACTGGTTTTCTGAACTCTCGGCAAATATTTTTTCCCCCAATCTTGATGATTCTCTGTGGTAATGATCAGTTAACTAAGTCCACTTGGCTGCCCAATTTTCACTCTTCTAGGTTGAAGCGTTCGTTTCCAGTAAGAGTTTGAATTTTTAGGTTTCACTCTGTTACCCCTATATAGATAGATGTGTTGGGAACTCTAAATGAAACACGGTTTGTGCTAGCTCTTTGAAAATTCACAAAATAAAGTAGTTTTAGGTTCTGTCTCTATGGTTTGTTTCCTCTTGAAGCAGCCCTAACTAGAGACTGCCTAAATACACTTTCATTGGAAAGGTGTGCCAAGCGTCCAAAAGTACTGGTTTTTCTGAAATCTCGGCAAAATTTTTTTCACCCAATCTTGATGATTCTCTGTGGTACTGATCAGTTCACTAAGTCCACTTGGCTGCCCAATTTTCACTCTTCTAGGTTGAAGCGTTCGATTCCAGTAAGAGTTTGAATTTTTAGGTTTCACTCTGTTTTCTCCTTTATAGATAGATGTGTTGGGAACTCTAAATGAAACTCGGTTTGTGCTAGATCTTTGAAAATTGACAAAATAAAGTAGTTTTATGTTCTGTATATATGGATTGTTTCCTCTTGAAGAAGCCCTAACTACAGACTGCCTAAAAACACTTTCATTTAAAAGGTGTGCCAAGCGTCCAAATGTACTGGTTTTCTGAAATTTCGGCAAACATTTCTTCACCCAATCTTGATGAGACATTGTGGTAATGATCAGTTCACTAAGCACACTTGGGTGCCCAATATTCACTCTTCTAGGTTGAAGCGTAAGTTTCCAATAAGAGTTTGAATTTTTAGGTTTCACTCTGTTTTCTCCTTTATAGATAGATGTTTTTGGAACACTAAATGACACACGGTTTGTTTTAGCTCTTTGAAAATTGACAAAATAAAGTAGATTTAGGTTCTGTCTCTATGGTTTGTTTCCTCTTGAAGCAGCCCTAACTAGAGACTGCCTAAATACACTTTCATTGGACAGGTGTGCCAAGCGTCCAAAAGTACTGGTTTTCTGAAATCTCGGCAAACATTTTTTCCCCCAATCTTGATGATTCTCTGTGGTAATGATCAGTTAACTAAGTCCACTTGGCTGCCCAATTTTCACTCTTCTAGGTTGAAGCGTTCGTTTCCAGTAAGAGTTTGAATTTTTAGGTTTCACTCTGTTTTCCCCTATATAGATAGATGTGTTGGGAACTCTAAATGAAACACGGTTTGTGCTAGCTCTTGGAAAATTCACAAAATAAAGTAGTTTTAGGTTCTGTCTCTATGGTTTGTTTCCTCTTGAAGCAGCCCTAACTAGAGACTGCCTAAATACACTTTCATTGGAAAGGTGTGCCAAGCGTCCAAAAGTACTGGTTTTCTGAAATCTCGGCAAAATTTTTTTCACCCAATCTTGATGATTCTCTGTGGTAGTGATCAGTTCACTAAGTCCACTTGGCTACCCAATTTTCACTCTTCTAGGTTGAAGCGTTCGATTCCAGTAAGAGTTTGAATTTTTAGGTTTCACTCTGTTTTCTCCTATATAGATAGATGTGTTGGGAACTCTAAATGAAACTCGGTTTGTGCTAGATCTTTGAAAATTGACAAAATAAAGTAGTTTTATGTTCTGTATATATGGATTGTTTCCTCTTGAAGAAGCCCTAACTACAGACTGCCTAAAAACACTTTCATTAAAAAGGTGTGCCAAGCGTCCAAAAGTACTGGTTTTCTGAAATTTCGGCAAACATTTTTTCACCCAATCTTGATGAGACATTGTGGTAATGATCAGTTCACTAAGCACACTTGGGTGCCCAATATTCACTCTTCTAGGTTGAAGCGTAAGTTTCCAATAAGAGTTTGAATTTTTAGGTTTCACTCTGTTTTCTCCTTTATAGATAGATGTTTTTGGAACACTAAATGACACACGGTTTGTTTTAGCTCTTTGAAAATTGACAAAATAAAGTAGATTTAGGTTCTGTCTCTATGGTTTGTTTCCTCTTGAAGCAGCCCTAACTAGAGACTGCCTAAATACACTTTCATTGGAAAGGTGTGCCAAGCGTCCAAAAGTACTGGTTTTCTGAAATCTCGGCAAAATTTTTTTCACCCAATCTTGATGATTCTCAGTGGTAGTGATCAGTTCACTAAGTCCACTTGGCTGCCCAATTTTCACTCTTCTAGGTTGAAGCGTTCGATTCCAGTAAGAGTTTGAATTTTTAGGTTTCACTCTGTTTTCTCCTATATAGATAGATGTGTTGGGAACTCTAAATGAAACACGGTAGGTGCTAGCTCTTTGAAAACTGAAAAAAAAGTAGTTCTAAGTTCTGTCTCTATGGTTTGTTTCCTCTTGAAGCAGCCCTATGCAGAGACTGCTTAAAGACATTTTCATTGGAAAGGTGTGCCAAGCGTCCAAAAGTACTGGTTTTCTAAAATCTCGGCAAACATGTTTTCACCCAATCTTGATGAGACATTGTGGTAATGAAGAGTTCACTAAGCACACTTGGGTGCACAATATTCACTATTCTAGGTTGAAGCGTAAGTTTCCAGTAAGAGTTTGAATTTTTAGGTTTCACTCTGTTTTCTCCATTATAGATAGATGTTTTTGGAACACTAAATGACACACGGTTTGTTTTAGCTCTTTGAAAATTGACAAAATAAAGTAGTTTTAGGTTCTGTCTCTATGCTTTGTTTCCTCTTGAAGCAGCACTAACTAGCGACTGCCTAAATACACTTTAATTGGACAGGTGTGCCAAGCGTCCAAAAGTACTGGTTTTCTGAAATCTCGGCAAACATTTCTTCACCCAATCTTGATGATTCTCTGTGGTAATGATCAGTTCACTAAGTCCACTTGGCTGCCCAATTTTCACTCTTCTAGGGTGAAGCGTTCGTTTCCAGTAAGAGTTTGAATTTTTAGGTTTCACTCTGTTTTCTCCTATATAGATAGATGTGTTTGGAACTCTAAATGAAACACGGTTTGCGCTAGATCTTTGAGAATTGACAAAATAAAGTAGTTTTAGGTTCTGTCTCTATGGTTTGTTTCCTCTTGAAGCAGCCCTAACTAGAGACTGCCTAAATACACTTTCATTGGAAAGGTGTACCAAGCGTCCAAAAGTACTGGTTTTCTGAAAATTCGGCAAACATTTTTTCACCCAATCTTGATGATTCTCTGTGGTAGTGATCAGATCACTAAGTCAACTTGGCTTCCCAATTTTCACTCTTCTAGGTTGAAGCGTTCGTTTCCAGTAAGAGTTTGAATTTTTAGGTTTCACTCTGTTTTCTCCTATATAGATAGATGTGTTGGGAACTCTAAATGAAACACGGTAGGTGCTAGCTTTTTGAAAATTGAAAAAAAAGTACTTCTAAGTTCTGTCTCTATGGTTTGTTTCCTCTTGAAGCAGCCCTAGGCAGAGACTGCTTAAAGACATTTTTATTGGAAAGGTGTGCCAAGCGTCCAAAAGTACTGGTTTTCTGAAATTTCGGCAAACATTTTTTCACCCAATCTTGATGAGACATTGTGGTAATGATCAGTTCACTAAGCACTCTTGGGTGCCCAATATTCACTCTTCTAGGTTGAAGCGTAAGTTTCCAATAAGAGTTTGAATTTTTAGGTTTCACTCTGTTTTCTCCTTTATAGACAGATGTTTTTGGAACACTAAATGACACACGGTTTGTTTTAGCTCTTTGAAAATTGACAAAATAAAGTAGATTTAGGTTCTGTCTCTATGGTTTGTTTCCTCTTGAAGCAGCCCTAACTAGAGACTGCCTAAATACACTTTCATTGGACAGGTGTGCCAAGCGTCCAAAAGTACTGGTTTTCTGAAATCTCGGCAAATATTTTTTCCCCCAATCTTGATGATTCTCTGTGGTAATGATCAGTTAACTAAGTCCACTTGGCTGCCCAATTTTCACTCTTCTAGGTTGAAGCGTTCGTTTCCAGTAAGAGTTTGAATTTTTAGGTTTCACTCTGTTACCCCTATATAGATAGATGTGTTGGGAACTCTAAATGAAACACGGTTTGTGCTAGCTCTTTGAAAATTCACAAAATAAAGTAGTTTTAGGTTCTGTCTCTATGGTTTGTTTCCTCTTGAAGCAGCCCTAACTAGAGACTGCCTAAATACACTTTCATTGGAAAGGTGTGCCAAGCGTCCAAAAGTACTGGTTTTTCTGAAATCTCGGCAAAATTTTTTTCACCCAATCTTGATGATTCTCTGTGGTACTGATCAGTTCACTAAGTCCACTTGGCTGCCCAATTTTCACTCTTCTAGGTTGAAGCGTTCGATTCCAGTAAGAGTTTGAATTTTTAGGTTTCACTCTGTTTTCTCCTTTATAGATAGATGTGTTGGGAACTCTAAATGAAACTCGGTTTGTGCTAGATCTTTGAAAATTGACAAAATAAAGTAGTTTTATGTTCTGTATATATGGATTGTTTCCTCTTGAAGAAGCCCTAACTACAGACTGCCTAAAAACACTTTCATTTAAAAGGTGTGCCAAGCGTCCAAATGTACTGGTTTTCTGAAATTTCGGCAAACATTTCTTCACCCAATCTTGATGAGACATTGTGGTAATGATCAGTTCACTAAGCACACTTGGGTGCCCAATATTCACTCTTCTAGGTTGAAGCGTAAGTTTCCAATAAGAGTTTGAATTTTTAGGTTTCACTCTGTTTTCTCCTTTATAGATAGATGTTTTTGGAACACTAAATGACACACGGTTTGTTTTAGCTCTTTGAAAATTGACAAAATAAAGTAGATTTAGGTTCTGTCTCTATGGTTTGTTTCCTCTTGAAGCAGCCCTAACTAGAGACTGCCTAAATACACTTTCATTGGACAGGTGTGCCAAGCGTCCAAAAGTACTGGTTTTCTGAAATCTCGGCAAACATTTTTTCCCCCAATCTTGATGATTCTCTGTGGTAATGATCAGTTAACTAAGTCCACTTGGCTGCCCAATTTTCACTCTTCTAGGTTGAAGCGTTCGTTTCCAGTAAGAGTTTGAATTTTTAGGTTTCACTCTGTTTTCCCCTATATAGATAGATGTGTTGGGAACTCTAAATGAAACACGGTTTGTGCTAGCTCTTGGAAAATTCACAAAATAAAGTAGTTTTAGGTTCTGTCTCTATGGTTTGTTTCCTCTTGAAGCAGCCCTAACTAGAGACTGCCTAAATACACTTTCATTGGAAAGGTGTGCCAAGCGTCCAAAAGTACTGGTTTTCTGAAATCTCGGCAAAATTTTTTTCACCCAATCTTGATGATTCTCTGTGGTAGTGATCAGTTCACTAAGTCCACTTGGCTACCCAATTTTCACTCTTCTAGGTTGAAGCGTTCGATTCCAGTAAGAGTTTGAATTTTTAGGTTTCACTCTGTTTTCTCCTATATAGATAGATGTGTTGGGAACTCTAAATGAAACTCGGTTTGTGCTAGATCTTTGAAAATTGACAAAATAAAGTAGTTTTATGTTCTGTATATATGGATTGTTTCCTCTTGAAGAAGCCCTAACTACAGACTGCCTAAAAACACTTTCATTAAAAAGGTGTGCCAAGCGTCCAAAAGTACTGGTTTTCTGAAATTTCGGCAAACATTTTTTCACCCAATCTTGATGAGACATTGTGGTAATGATCAGTTCACTAAGCACACTTGGGTGCCCAATATTCACTCTTCTAGGTTGAAGCGTAAGTTTCCAATAAGAGTTTGAATTTTTAGGTTTCACTCTGTTTTCTCCTTTATAGATAGATATTTTTGGAACACTAAATGACACACGGTTTGTTTTAGCTCTTTGAAAATTGACAAAATAAAGTAGATTTAGGTTCTGTCTCTATGGTTTGTTTCCTCTTGAAGCAGCCCTAACTAGAGACTGCCTAAATACACTTTCATTGGAAAGGTGTGCCAAGCGTCCAAAAGTACTGGTTTTCTGAAATCTCGGCAAAATTTTTTTCACCCAATCTTGATGATTCTCAGTGGTAGTGATCAGTTCACTAAGTCCACTTGGCTGCCCAATTTTCACTCTTCTAGGTTGAAGCGTTCGATTCCAGTAAGAGTTTGAATTTTTAGGTTTCACTCTGTTTTCTCCTATATAGATAGATGTGTTGGGAACTCTAAATGAAACACGGTAGGTGCTAGCTCTTTGAAAACTGAAAAAAAAGTAGTTCTAAGTTCTGTCTCTATGGTTTGTTTCCTCTTGAAGCAGCCCTATGCAGAGACTGCTTAAAGACATTTTCATTGGAAAGGTGTGCCAAGCGTCCAAAAGTACTGGTTTTCTAAAATCTCGGCAAACATGTTTTCACCCAATCTTGATGAGACATTGTGGTAATGAAGAGTTCACTAAGCACACTTGGGTGCACAATATTCACTATTCTAGGTTGAAGCGTAAGTTTCCAGTAAGAGTTTGAATTTTTAGGTTTCACTCTGTTTTCTCCATTATAGATAGATGTTTTTGGAACACTAAATGACACACGGTTTGTTTTAGCTCTTTGAAAATTGACAAAATAAAGTAGTTTTAGGTTCTGTCTCTATGCTTTGTTTCCTCTTGAAGCAGCACTAACTAGCGACTGCCTAAATACACTTTAATTGGACAGGTGTGCCAAGCGTCCAAAAGTACTGGTTTTCTGAAATCTCGGCAAACATTTCTTCACCCAATCTTGATGATTCTCTGTGGTAATGATCAGTTCACTAAGTCCACTTGGCTGCCCAATTTTCACTCTTCTAGGGTGAAGCGTTCGTTTCCAGTAAGAGTTTGAATTTTTAGGTTTCACTCTGTTTTCTCCTATATAGATAGATGTGTTTGGAACTCTAAATGAAACACGGTTTGCGCTAGATCTTTGAGAATTGACAAAATAAAGTAGTTTTATGTTCTGTCTCTATGGTTTGTTTCCTCTTGAAGCAGCCCTAACTAGAGACTGCCTAAATACACTTTCATTGGAAAGGTGTACCAAGCGTCCAAAAGTACTGGTTTTCTGAAAATTCGGCAAACATTTTTTCACCCAATCTTGATGATTCTCTGTGGTAGTGATCAGATCACTAAGTCAACTTGGCTTCCCAATTTTCACTCTTCTAGGTTGAAGCGTTCGTTTCCAGTAAGAGTTTGAATTTTTAGGTTTCACTCTGTTTTCTCCTATATAGATAGATGTGTTGGGAACTCTAAATGAAACACGGTAGGTGCTAGCTTTTTGAAAATTGAAAAAAAAGTACTTCTAAGTTCTGTCTCTATGGTTTGTTTCCTCTTGAAGCAGCCCTAGGCAGAGACTGCTTAAAGACATTTTTATTGGAAAGGTGTGCCAAGCGTCCAAAAGTACTGGTTTTCTGAAATTTCGGCAAACATTTTTTCACCCAATCTTGATGAGACATTGTGGTAATGATCAGTTCACTAAGCACACTTGGGTGCCCAATATTCACTCTTCTAGGTTGAAGCGTAAGTTTCCAATAAGAGTTTGAATTTTTAGGTTTCACTCTGTTTTCTCCTTTATAGACAGAAGTTTTTGGAACACTAAATGACACACGGTTTGTTTTAGCTCTTTGAAAATTGACAAAATAAAGTAGATTAAGTTCTGTCTCTATGGTTTGTTTCCTCTTGAAGCAGCCCTAACTAGAGACTGCCTAAATACACTTTCATTGGACAGGTGTGCCAAGCGTCCAAAAGTACTGGTTTTCTGAAATCTCGGCAAACATTTTTTCCCCCAATCTTGATGATTCTCTGTGGTAATGATCAGTTAACTAAGTCCACTTGGCTGCCCAATTTTCACTCTTCTAGGTTGAAGCGTTCGTTTCCAGTAAGAGTTTGAATTTTTAGGTTTCACTCTGTTTCCCCTATATAGATAGATGTGTTGGGAACTTTAAATGAAACACGGTTTGTGCTAGCTCTTTGAAAATTCACAAAATAAAGTAGTTTTAGGTTCTGTCTCTATGGTTTGTTTCCTCTTGAAGCAGCCATAACTAGAGACTGCCTAAATACACTCTCATTGGAAAGGTGTGCCAAGCGTCCAAAAGTACTGGTTTTCTGAAATCTCGGCAAAATTTTTTTCACCCAATCTTGATGATTCTCTGTGGTAGTGATCAGTTCACTAAGTCCACTTGGCTGCCCAATTTTCACTCTTCTAGGTTGAAGTGTTCGATTCCAGTAAGAGTTTGAATTTTTAGGTTTCACTCTGTTTTCTCCTATATAGATAGATGTGTTGGGAACTCTAAATGAAACTCGGTTTGTGCTAGATCTTTGAAAATTGACAAAATAAAGTAGTTTTATGTTCTGTATATATGGATTGTTTCCTCTTGAAGAAGCCCTAACTACAGACTGCCTAAAAACACTTTCATTAAAAAGGTGTGCCAAGCGTCCAAAAGTACTGGTTTTCTGAAATTTTGGCAAACATTTTTTCACCCAATCTTGATGAGACATTGTGGTAATGATCAGTTCACTAAGCACACTTGGGTGCCCAATATTCACTCTTCTAGGTTGAAGCGTAAGTTTCCAATAAGAGTTTGAATTTTTAGGTTTCACTCTGTTTTCTCCTTTATATATAGATGTTTTTGGAACACTGAATGACACACGGTTTGTTTTAGCTCTTTGAAAATTGACAAAATAAAGTAGATTTAGGTTCTGTCTCTATGGTTTGTTTCCTCTTGAAGCAGCCCTAAATAGAGACTGCCTAAATACACTTTCATTGGACAGGTGTGCCAAGCGTCCAAAAGTACTGGTTTTCTGAAATCTCGGCAAACATTTTTTCCCCCAATCTTGATGATTCTCTGTGGTAATGATCAGTTAACTAAGTCCACTTGGCTGCCCAATTTTCACTCTTCTAGGTTGAAGCGTTCGTTTCCAGTAAGAGTTTGAATTTTTAGGTTTCACTCTGTTTTCCACTATATAGATAGATGTGTTGGGAACTCTAAATGAAACACGGTTTGTGCTAGCTCTTTGAAAATTCACAAAATAAAGTAGTTTTAGGTTCTGTCTCTATGGTTTGTTTCCTCTTGAAGCAGCCCTAACTAGAGACTGCCTAAATACACTTTCATTGGAAAGGTGTGCCAAGCGTCCAAAAGTACTGGTTTTCTGAAATCTCGGCAAAATTTTTTTCACCCAATCTTGATGATTCTCTGTGGTAGTGATCAGTTCACTAAGTCCACTTGGCTGCCCAATTTTCACTCTTCTAGGTTGAAGCGTTCGATTCCAGTAAGAGTTTGAATTTTTAGGTTTCACTCTGTTTTCTCCTTTATAGATAGATGTGTTGGGAACTCTAAATGAAACTCGGTTTGTGCTAGATCTTTGAAAATTGACAAAATAAAGTAGTTTTATGTTCTGTATATATGGATTGTTTCCTCTTGAAGAAGCCCTAACTACAGACTGCCTAAAAACACTTTAATTAAAAAGGTGTGCCAAGCGTCCAAATGTACTGGTTTTCTGAAATTTCGGCAAACATTTCTTCACCCAATCTTGATGAGACATTGTGGTAATGATCAGTTCACTAAGCACACTTGGGTGCCCAATATTCACTCTTCTAGGTTGAAGCGTAAGTTTCCAATAAGAGTTTGAATTTTTAGGTTTCACTCTGTTTTATCCTTTATAGATAGATGTTTTTGGAACACTAAATGACACACGGTTTGTTTTAGCTCTTTGAAAATTGACAAAATAAAGTAGATTTAGGTTCTGTCTCTATGGTTTGTTTCCTCTTGAAGCAGCCCTAACTAGAGACTGCCTAAATACACTTTCATTGGACAGGTGTGCCAAGCGTCCAAAAGTACTGGTTTTCTGAAATCTCGGCAAACATTTTTTCCCCCAATCTTGATGATTTTCTGTGGTAATGATCAGTTAACTAAGTCCACTTGGCTGCGCAATTTTCACTCTTCTAGGTTGAAGCGTTCATTTCCAGTAAGAGTTTGAATTTTTAGGTTTCACTCTGTTTTCCCCTATATACATAGATGTGTTGGGAACTCTAAATGAAACACGGTTTGTGCTAGCTCTTGGAAAATTCACAAAATAAAGTAGTTTTAGGTTCTGTCTCTATGGTTTGTTTCCTCTTGAAGCAGCCCTAACTAGAGACTGCCTAAATACACTTTCATTGGAAAGGTGTGCCAAGCGTCCAAAAGTACTGGTTTTCTGAAATCTCGGCAAAATTTTTTTCACCCAATCTTGATGATTCTCTGTGGTAGTGATCAGTTCACTAAGTCCACTTGGCTGCCCAATTTTCACTCTTCTAGGTTGAAGCGTTCGATTCCAGTAAGAGTTTGAATTTTTAGGTTTCACTCTGTTTTCTCCTATATAGATAGATGTGTTGGGAACTCTAAATGAAACTCAGTTTGTGCTAGATCTTTGAAAATTGACAAAATAAAGTAGTTTTATGTTCTGTATATATCGATTGTTTCCTCTTGAAGAAGCCCTAACTACAGACTGCCTAAAAACACTTTCATTAAAAAGGTGTGCCAAGCGTCCAAAAGTACTGGTTTTCTGAAATTTCGGCAAACATTTTTTCACCCAATCTTGGTGAGACATTGTGGTAATGATCAGTTCACTAAGCACACTTGGGTGCCCAATATTCACTCTTCTAGGTTGAAGCGTAAGTTTCCAATAAGAGTTTGAATTTTTAGGTTTCACTCTGTTTTCTCCTTTATAGATAGATGTTTTTGGAACACTAAATGACACACGGTTTGTTTTAGCTCTTTGAAAATTGACAAAATAAAGTAGATTTAGGTTCTGTCTCTATGGTTTGTTTCCTCTTGAAGCAGCCCTAATTAGAGACTGCCTAAATACACTTTCATTGGACTGGTGTGCCAAGCGTCCAAAAGTACTGGTTTTCTGAAATCTCGGCAAACATTTTTTCACCCAATCTTGATGATTCTCTGTGGTAGTGATCAGATCACTAAGTCAACTTGGCTTCCCAATTTTCACTCTTCTAGGTTGAAGCGTTCGTTTCCAGTAAGAGTTTGAATTTTTAGGTTTCACTCTGTTTTCTCCTATATAGATAGATGTGTTGGGAACTCTAAATGAAACACGGTAGGTGCTAGCTTTTTGAAAATTGAAAAAAAAGTACTTCTAAGTTCTGTCTCTATGGTTTGTTTACTCTTGAAGCAGCCCTAGGCAGAGACTGCTTAAAGACATTTTCATTGGAAAGGTGTGCCAAGCGTCCAAAAGTACTGGTTTTCTGAAATTTCGGCAAACATTTTTTCACCCAATCTTGATGAGACATTGTGGTAATGATCAGTTCACTAAGCACACTTGGGTGCCCAATATTCACTCTTCTAGGTTGAAGCGTAAGTTTCCAATAAGAGTTTGAATTTTTAGGTTTCACTCTGTTTTCTCCTTTATAGATAGATGTTTTTGGAACACTAAATGACACACGGTTTGTTTTAGCTCTTTGAAAATTGACAAAATAAAGTAGATTTAGGTTCTGTCTCTATGGTTTGTTTCCTCTTGAAGCAGCCCTAACTAGAGACTGCCTAAATACACTTTCATTGGACAGGTGTGCCAAGCGTCCAAAAGTACTGGTTTTCTGAAATCTCGGCAAACATTTTTTCCCCCAATCTTGATGATTCTCTGTGGTAATGATCAGTTAACTAAGTCCACTTGGCTGCCCAATTTTCACTCTTCTAGGTTGAAGCGTTCGTTTCCAGTAAGAGTTTGAATTTTTAGGTTTCACTCTGTTTTCCACTATATAGATAGATGTGTTGGGAACTCTAAATGAAACACGGTTTGTGCTAGCTCTTTGAAAATTCACAAAATAAAGTAGTTTTAGGTTCTGTCTCTATGGTTTGTTTCCTCTTGAAGCAGCCCTAACTAGAGACTGCCTAAATACACTTTCATTGGAAAGGTGTGCCAAGCGTCCAAAAGTACTGGTTTTCTGAAATCTCGGCAAAATTTTTTTCACCCAATCTTGATGATTCTCTGTGGTAGTGATCAGTTCACTAAGTCCACTTGGCTGCCCAATTTTCACTCTTCTAGGTTGAAGCGTTCGATTCCAGTAAGAGTTTGAATTTTTAGGTTTCACTCTGTTTTCTCCTTTATAGATAGATGTGTTGGGAACTCTAAATGAAACTCGGTTTGTGCTAGATCTTTGAAAATTGACAAAATAAAGTAGTTTTATGTTCTGTATATATGGATTGTTTCCTCTTGAAGAAGCCCTAACTACAGACTGCCTAAAAACACTTTCATTAAAAAGGTGTGCCAAGCGTCCAAATGTACTGGTTTTCTGAAATTTCGGCAAACATTTCTTCACCCAATCTTGATGAGACATTGTGGTAATGATCAGTTCACTAAGCACACTTGGGTGCCCAATATTCACTCTTCTAGGTTGAAGCGTAAGTTTCCAATAAGAGTTTGAATTTTTAGGTTTCACTCTGTTTTATCCTTTATAGATAGATGTTTTTGGAACACTAAATGACACACGGTTTGTTTTAGCTCTTTGAAAATTGACAAAATAAAGTAGATTTAGGTTCTGTCTCTATGGTTTGTTTCCTCTTGAAGCAGCCCTAACTAGAGACTGCCTAAATACACTTTCATTGGACAGGTGTGCCAAGCGTCCAAAAGTACTGGTTTTCTGAAATCTCGGCAAACATTTTTTCCCCCAATCTTGATGATTTTCTGTGGTAATGATCAGTTAACTAAGTCCACTTGGCTGCGCAATTTTCACTCTTCTAGGTTGAAGCGTTCATTTCCAGTAAGAGTTTGAATTTTTAGGTTTCACTCTGTTTTCCCCTATATACATAGATGTGTTGGGAACTCTAAATGAAACACGGTTTGTGCTAGCTCTTGGAAAATTCACAAAATAAAGTAGTTTTAGGTTCTGTCTCTATGGTTTGTTTCCTCTTGAAGCAGCCCTAACTAGAGACTGCCTAAATACACTTTCATTGGAAAGGTGTGCGAAGCGTCCAAAAGTACTGGTTTTCTGAAATCTCGGCAAAATTTTTTTCACCCAATCTTGATGATTCTCTGTGGTAGTGATCAGTTCACTAAGTCCACTTGGCTGCCCAATTTTCACTCTTCTAGGTTGAAGCGTTCGATTCCAGTAAGAGTTTGAATTTTTAGGTTTCACTCTGTTTTCTCCTATATAGATAGATGTGTTGGGAACTCTAAATGAAACTCAGTTTGTGCTAGATCTTTGAAAATTGACAAAATAAAGTAGTTTTATGTTCTGTATATATGGATTGTTTCCTCTTGAAGAAGCCCTAACTACAGACTGCCTAAAAACACTTTCATTAAAAAGGTGTGCCAAGCGTCCAAAAGTACTGGTTTTCTGAAATTTCGGCAAACATTTTTTCACCCAATCTTGGTGAGACATTGTGGTAATGATCAGTTCACTAAGCACACTTGGGTGCCCAATATTCACTCTTCTAGGTTGAAGCGTAAGTTTCCAATAAGAGTTTGAATTTTTAGGTTTCACTCTGTTTTCTCCTTTATAGATAGATGTTTTTGGAACACTAAATGACACACGGTTTGTTTTAGCTCTTTGAAAATTGACAAAATAAAGTAGATTTAGGTTCTGTCTCTATGGTTTGTTTCCTCTTGAAGCAGCCCTAATTAGAGACTGCCTAAATACACTTTCATTGGACTGGTGTGCCAAGCGTCCAAAAGTACTGGTTTTCTGAAATCTCGGCAAACATTTTTTCACCCAATCTTGATGATTCTCTGTGGTAGTGATCAGATCACTAAGTCAACTTGGCTTCCCAATTTTCACTCTTCTAGGTTGAAGCGTTCGTTTCCAGTAAGAGTTTGAATTTTTAGGTTTCACTCTGTTTTCTCCTATATAGATAGATGTGTTGGGAACTCTAAATGAAACACGGTAGGTGCTAGCTTTTTGAAAATTGAAAAAAAAGTACTTCTAAGTTCTGTCTCTATGGTTTGTTTACTCTTGAAGCAGCCCTAGGCAGAGACTGCTTAAAGACATTTTCATTGGAAAGGTGTGCCAAGCGTCCAAAAGTACTGGTTTTCTGAAATTTCGGCAAACATTTTTTCACCCAATCTTGATGAGACATTGTGGTAATGATCAGTTCACTAAGCACACTTGGGTGCCCAATATTCACTCTTCTAGGTTGAAGCGTAAGTTTCCAATAAGAGTTTGAATTTTTAGGTTTCACTCTGTTTTCTCCTTTATAGATAGATGTTTTTGGAACACTAAATGACACACGGTTTGTTTTAGCTCTTTGAAAATTGACAAAATAAAGTAGATTTAGGTTCTGTCTCTATGGTTTGTTTCCTCTTGAAGCAGCCCTAACTAGAGACTGCCTAAATACACTTTCATTGGACAGGTGTGCCAAGCGTCCAAAAGTACTGGTTTTCTGAAATCTCGGCAAACATTTTTTCCCCCAATCTTGATGATTCTCTGTGGTAATGATCAGTTAACTAAGTCCACTTGGCTGCCCAATTTTCACTCTTCTAGGTTGAAGCGTTCGTTTCCAGTAAGAGTTTGAATTTTTAGGTTTCACTCTGTTTTCCCCTATATAGATAGATGTGTTGGGAACTCTAAATGAAACACGGTTTGTGCTAGCTCTTTGAAAATTCACAAAATAAAGTAGTTTTAGGTTCTGTCTCTATGGTTTGTTTCCTCTTGAAGCAGCCATAACTAGAGACTGCCTAAATACACTCTCATTGGAAACGTGTGCCAAGCATCCAAAAGTACTGGTTTTCTGAAATCTCGGCAAAATTTTTCTCACCCAATCTTGATGATTCTCTGTGGTAGTGATCAGTTCACTAAGTAAACTTGGCTGCCCAATTTTCACTCTTCTAGGTTGAAGCGTTCTATTCCAGTAAGAGTTTCAATTTTTAGGTTTCACTCTGTTTTCTCCTATATAGATAGATGTGTTGGGAACTCTAAATGAAACTCGGTTTGTGCTAGATCTTTGAAAATTGACAAAATAAAGTAGTTTTATGTTCTGTATATATGGATTGTTTCCTCTTGAAGAAGCCCTAACTACAGACTGCCTAAAAACACTTTCATTAAAAAGGTGTGCCAAGCGTCCAAAAGTACTGGTTTTCTGAAATTTCGGCAAACATTTTTTCACCCAATCTTGATGAGACATTGTGGTAATGATCAGTTCACTAAGCACACTTGGGTGCCCAATATTCACTCTTCTAGGTTGAAGCGTAAGTTTCCAATAAGAGTTTGAATTTTTAGGTTTCACTCTGTTTTCTCCTTTATAGATAGATGTTTTTGGAACACTAAATGACACACGGTTTGTTTTAGCTCTTTGAAAATTGACAAAATAAAGTAGATTTAGGTTCTGTCTCTATGGTTTGTTTCCTCTTGAAGCAGCCCTAACTAGAGACTGCCTAAATACACTTTCATTGGACAGGTGTGCCAAGCGTCCAAAAGTACTGGTTTTCTGAAATCTCGGCAAACATTTTTTCCCCCAATCTTGATGATTCTCTGTGGTAATGATCAGTTAACTAAGTCCACTTGGCTGCCCAATTTTCACTCTTCTAGGTTGAAGCGTTCGTTTCCAGTAAGAGTTTGAATTTTTAGGTTTCACTCTGTTTTCCACTATATAGATAGATGTGTTGGGAACTCTAAATGAAACACGGTTTGTGCTAGCTCTTTGAAAATTCACAAAATAAAGTAGTTTTAGGTTCTGTCTCTATGGTTTGTTTCCTCTTGAAGCAGCCCTAACTAGAGACTGCCTAAATACACTTTCATTGGAAAGGTGTGCCAAGCGTCCAAAAGTACTGGTTTTCTGAAATCTCGGCAAAATTTTTTTCACCCAATCTTGATGATTCTCTGTGGTAGTGATCAGTTCACTAAGTCCACTTGGCTGCCCAATTTTCACTCTTCTAGGTTGAAGCATTCGATTCCAGTAAGAGTTTGAATTTTTAGGTTTCACTCTGTTTTCTCCTATATAGATAGATTTGTTGGGAACTCTAAATGAAACTCGGTTTGTGCTAGATCTTTGAAAATTGACAAAATAAAGTAGTTTTATGTTCTGTATATATGGATTGTTTCCTCTTGAAGAAGCCCTAACTACAGACTGCCTAAAAACACTTTCATTAAAAAGGTGTGCCAAGCGTCCAAAAGTACTGGTTTTCTGAAATCTAGGCAAACATTTTTTCACCCAATCTTGATGATTCGCTGTGGTAATGATCAGTTCAATAAGCCCACTTGGCTGCCCTATTTTCACTCTTCTAGGTTGAAGCGTTCTTTTCCAATAAGAGTTTGAATTTTTAGGTTTCACTCTGTTTTCTCCTATATAGATAGATGTGTTGGGAACTCTAAATGAAACACGGTTTGTGCTAGCTCTTTGAAAATTGACAAAATAAAGTAGTTCTAAGTTCTGTCTCTATGGTTTGTTTCCTCTTGAAGCAGCCCTAACTAGAGACTGCCTAAATACACATTCATTGGAAAGGTGTGCCAAGCGTCCAAAAGTACTGGTTTTCTGAAATCTCGGCAAAATTTTTTTCACCCAATCTTGATGATTCTCTGTGGTAGTGATCAGTTCACTAACTCCACCTGGCTGCCCAATTTTCACTCTTCTAGGTTGAAACGTTCGATTCCAGTAAGAGTTTGAATTTTTAGGTTTCACTCTGTTTTCTCCTATATAGATAGATGTGTTGGGAACTCTAAATGAAACTCGGTTTGTGCTAGATCTTTGAAAATTGACAAAATAAAGTTGTTTTATGTTCTGTCTCTATGGATTGTTTCCTCTTGAAGAAGCCCTAACTACAGACTGCCTAAAAACACTTTCATTAAAAAGGTGTGCCAAGCGTCCAAAAGTACTGGTTTTCTGAAATCTCGGCAAACATTTTTTCACCCAATCTTGATGATTCTCTGTGGTAGTGATCAGATCACTAAGCCCACTTGGCTGCCCAATTTTCACTCTTCTATGTTGAAGCGTTCGTTTCCAGTAACAGTTTGAATTTTTAGGTTTCACTCTGTTTTCTTCTATATAGATAGATGTTTTTGGAAATCTAAATGAAACACGGTTTTTGCTAGCTCTTTGAAAATTGACAAAATAAAGTAGTTAAAGTTCTGTCTCTAAGCTTTGTTTCCTCTTGAAGCAGCCCTAGGCAGAGACTGAAAAAGACATTTCATGGGAAAGGTGTGCCAAGCGTCCAAAAGTACTGGTTTTCTGAAATCTCGGCAAACATTTTTTCACCCAATTTTGATGATTCTCTGTGGTAGTGACCAGTTCACTAAGCCGACTTGGCTGCCCAATTTTCACTCTTCTAGGTTGAAGCGTTCGTTTCCAGTAAGAGTTTGAATTTTTAGGTTTCACTCTGTTTTCCCCTACATAGATTGATGTGTTTGGAACTCTAAATGAAACACGGTTTGTGCTAGCTTTTGAAAATTGACAAAATAAAGTACTTTTAGGTTCTGTCTCTATGGTTTGTTTCCTCTTGAAGCAGCCCTAACTAGAGACTGCCTAAATACACTTTCATTGGAAAGGTGTGCCAAGCGTCCAAAAGTACTGGTTTTCTGAAATCTCGGCAAACATTTTTTCACCCAATCTTGATGATTCTCTGTGGTAGTGATCAGATCACTAAGTCAACTTGGCTGCCCAATTTTCACTCTTCTACGTTGAAGCGTTCGTTTCCAGTAAGAGTTTGAATTTTTAGGTTTCACTCTGTTTTCTCCTATATAGATAGATGTGTTGGGAACTCTAAATGAAACACGGTAGGTGCTAGCTCTTTGAAAATTGAAAAAAAAGTAGTTCTAAGTTCTGTCTCTATGGTTTGTTTCCTCTTGAAGCAGCCCTAGTCAGAGACTGCTTAAAGACATTTTCATTGGAAAGGTGTGCCAAGCGTCCAAAAGTACTGGTTTTCTAAAATCTCGGCAAACATTTTTTCACCCAATCTTGATGAGACATTGTGGTAATGAAGAGTTCACTAAGCACACTTGGGTGCACAATATTCACTATTCTAGGTTGAAGCGTAAGTTTCCAGTAAGAGTTTGAATTTTTAGGTTTCACTCTGTTTTCTCCTTTATAGATAGATGTTTTTGGAACACTAAATGACACACGGTTTGTTTTAGCTCTTTGAAAATTGACAAAATAAAGTAGATTTAGGTTCTGTCTCTATGGTTTGTTTCCTCTTGAAGCAGCCCTAACTAGAGACTGCCTAAATACACTTTCATTGGACAGGTGTGCCAAGCGTCAAAAAGTACTGGTTTTCTGAAATCTCGGCAAACATTTTTTCACCCAATCTTGATGATTCTCTGTGGTAATGATCAGTTAACTAAGTCCACTTGGCTGCCCAATTTTCACTCTTCTAGGTTGAAGCGTTCGTTTCCAGTAAGAGTTGGAATTTTTAGGTTTCACTCTGTTTTCCCCTATATAGATAGATGTGTTGGGAACTCTAAATGTAACACGGTTTGTGCTAGCTCTTTGAAAATTCACAAAACAAAGTAGTTTTAGGTTCTGTCTCTATGGTTTGTTTCCTCTTGAAGCAGCCCTAACTAGAGACTGCCTAAATACACTTTCATTGGAAAGGTGTGCCAAGCGTCCAAAAGTACTGGTTTTCTGAAATCTCTGCAAACATTTTTTCACCCAATCTTGATGATTTGCTGTGGTAATGATCAGTTCAATAAGCCCACTTGACTGCCCAATTTTCACTGTTCTAGGTTGAAGCGTTCGTTTCCAGTAAGAGTTTGAATTTTTAGGTTTCACTCTGTTTTCTCCTATATAGATAGATGTGTTGGGAACTCTAAATGAAACTCGGTTTCTGCTAGATCTTTGAAAATTGACAAAATAAAGTAGTTTTATGTTCTGTCTCTATGGATTGTTTCCTCTTGAAGAAGCCCTAACTACAGACTGCCTAAAAACACTTTCATTGAAAAGGTGTGCCAAGTGTCCAAAAGTACTGGTTTTCTGAAATCTAGGCAAACATTTTTTCACCCAATCTTGATGATTCTCTGTGGTAATGATCAGTTCACTATGTCCACTTGGCTGCCCAATTTTCACTCTTCTAGGTTGAAGCGTTCGTTTCCAGTAAGAGTTTGAATTTTTAGGTTTCACTCTGTTTTCTCCTATATAGATAGATGTGTTGTGAACTCTAAATGAAACACGGTAGGTGCTAGCACTTTGAAAATTGAAAAAAAAAGTAGTTCTAAGTTCTGTCTCTATGGTTTGTTTCCTCTTGAAGCAGCCCTAGGCAGAGACTGCTTAAAGACATTTTCATTGGAAACGTGTGCCAAGCGTCCAAAAGTACTGGTTTTCTGAAATCTCGGCAAACATTTTTTCACCCAATATTGATGATTCTCTGTGGTAGTGACGAGTTCACTACGCACACTTGGCTGCCCAATTTTCACTCTTCTAGGTTGAAGCGTTCGTTTCCAGTAAGAGTTTGAATTTTTAGGTTTCACTCTGTTTTCTCCTATATAGATAGATGTGTTGGGAACTCTAAATGAAACACGGTTTGTGCTAGCTCTTTGAAAACTGACAAAAAAAAGTAGTTTTAGGTTCTGTCTCTATGGTTTGTTTCCTCTTGAAGCAGCCCTAAGTAGAGACTGCCTAAATACACTTTCATTGGAAAGGTGTGCCAAGCATCCAAAAGTACTGGTTTTCTGAAATCTCGGCAAACATTTTTTCACCCAATCTTGATGATTCGCTGTGGTAATGATCAGTTCAATAAGCCCACTTGGCTGCCCAATTTTCACTCTTCTAGGTTCAAGCGTTCGTTTCCAGTAAGAGTTTGAATTTTTAGGTTTCACTCTGTTTTCTCCTATATAGATAGATGTGTTGGGAACTCTAAATGAAACACGGTTTGTGCTAGCTCTTTGAAAATTGACAAAAAAAAGTAGTTTTAGGTTCTGTCTCTATGGTTTGTTTCCTCTTCAAGCAGCCCTAACTAGAGATTGCCTAAATACACATTCATTGGAAAGATGTGCCAAGCGTCCAAAAGTACTGGTTTTCTGAAATCTCGGCAAACATTTTTTTCACCCAATCTTGATGATTCGCTGTGGTAATGATCAGTTCAATAAGCCCACTTGG
>NW_027514061.1:0-101819 GCF_048772815.1 Callospermophilus lateralis
ATTTTTAGGTTTCACTCTGTTTTCTGCTATATAGATAGATGTGTTTGAAACTCTAAATCAAACACGGTTTGTGCTAGCTCCGTGAAACTTGACAAAATGAAGTAGTTCTAAGTTCTACCTGTATGGTTTGTTTCCTCTTGAAGTACCAAATGCAGAGACTGGCGAAGAACACTTTCGTTTGAAAGGGGTTGCCAAGCATCCAAAAAACTACTAGTTTGCTCAAATCTCAGCAACCATTTTCTCACCAAATCTTGATGATACTTGGTGGTAATGATCAGTTCACTAAGCCCACTTGGCTGCCCAATTTTCACTCTTCTAGGTTCAAGCGTTCGTTTCCAGTAACACTTTGAATTTTTAGGTTTCACTCTGTTTTCTGCTATATAGATAGATGTGTTTGAAACTCTAAATCAAACACGGTTTGTGCTAGCTCCTTGAAATTGACCAAATGAAGTAGTTCTAAGTTCTATCTCTATGGTTTGTTTCCTCTTGAAGTACCCCATGCAGAGACTGGCAAAGAACACTTTCGTTTGAAAGGGGTTGCCAAGCTTCCAAAAAACTACTAGTTTGCTGAAATCTCAGCAATCATTTTTTCACCAAATCTTGATGATACTTGGTGGTAATGATCAGTTCACTAAGTCCACTTGGCTGCCCAATTTTCACTCTTCTAGGTTCAAGCGTTCGTTTCCAGTAACACTTTGAATTTTTAGGTTTCACTCTGTTTTCTGCTATATAGATAGATGTGTTTGAAACTCTAAATCAAACACTGTTTGTGCTAGCTCCGTGAAACTTGACAAAATGAAGTAGTTCTAAGTTCTATCTCTATGGTTTGTTTCCTCTTGAAGTACCCCATGCAGAAACTGGCGAAAAACACTTTCGTTTGAAAGGGGTTGCCATGCTTCCAAAAAACTACTAGTTTGCTGAAATCTCAGCAAACATTTTTTCACCAAATCTTGATGATACTTGGTGGTAATGATCAGTTCACTAATCCCACTTGGCTGCCCAACTTTCACTCTTCTAGGTTCAAGCGATCGTTTCCAGTAACAGTTTGAATTTTTAGGTTTCACTCTGTTTTCTGCTATATAGATAGATGTGTTTGAAACTCTAAATCAAACACGGTTTGTGCTAGCTCCGTGAAACTTGACAAAATGAAGTAGTTCTAAGTTCTATCTCTATGGTTTGTTTCCTCTTGAAGTACCAAATGCAGAGACTGGCGAAGAACACTTTCGTTTGAAAGGGCTTGCCAAGCTTCCAAAAAACTACTAGTTTGCTGAAATCTCAGCAACCATTTTTTCACCAAATCTTTATGATACTTGGTGGTAATGATCAGTTCACTAATCCCACTTGGCTGCCCAACTTTCACTCTTCTAGGATCAAGCGTTCGTTTCCAGTAACAGTTTGAATTTTTAGGTTTCACTCTGTTTTCTGCTATATAGATAGATGTGTTTGAAACTCTAAATCAAACTCGGTTTGTGCTAGCTCCGTGAAACTTGACAAAATGAAGTAGTTCTAAGTTCTATATCTATGGTTTGTTTTCTCTTGAAGTACCAAATGCAGAGACTGGCAAAGAAAACTTTTGTTTGAAAGGGCTTGCCAAGCTTCCAAAAAACTACTAGTTTGCTGAAATCTCAGCAACCATTTTTTCACCAAATCTTGATGATACTTGGTGGTAATGATCAGTTCACTAAGCCCACTTGGATGCCCAATTTTCACTCTTCTAGGTTCAAGCGTTCGTTTCCAGTAATACTTTGAATTTTTAGGTTTCACTCTGTTTTCTGCTATATAGATAGATGTGATTGAAACTCTAAATCAAACACGGTTTGTGCTAGCTCCGTGAAACTTGGCAAAATGAAGTAGTTCTAAGTTCTATCTCTATGGTTTGTTTCCTCTTGAAGTACCCCATGCAGTGAGTGGCGAAAAACACTTTCGTTTGAAAGGGGTTGCCAAGCTTCCAAAAAACTACTCGTTTTCTGAAATCTCAGCAAACATTTTTTCACCAAATCTTGATGATACTTGGTTGTAATGATCAGTTCACTAATCCCACTTGGCTGCCCAACTTTCACTCTTCTAGGTTAAAGCGTTCGTTTCCAGTAACAGTTTGAATTTTTAGGTTTCACCCTGTTTTCTGCTATATAGATAGATGTGTTTGAAACTCTAAATCAAACACGGTTTGTTCTAGCTCCGTGAAACTTGACAAAATGAAGTAGTTCTAAGTTCTATCTCTATGGTTTGTTTCCTTTTGAAGTACCAAATGCAGAGAATGGCGAAGAACACTTTCGTTTGAAAGGGGTTGCCAAGCTTCCAAAAAACTACTAGTTTGCTGAAATCTCAGCAACAATTTTTTCACCAAATCTTGATGATACTTGGTGGTAATGATCAGTTCACTAATTCCACTTGGCTGCCAAATTTTCACTCTTCTAGTTTCAAGCGTTTGTTTCCAATAACACTTTGAATTTTTAGGTTTCACTCTGTTTTCTGCTATATAGATAGATGTGTTTGAAACTCTAAATCAAACACGGTTTGTGCTAGCTCCGTGAAACTTGACAAAATGAAGTAGTTCTAAGTTCTATCTCTATGGTTTGTTTCCTCTTGAAGTACCCCATGCAGAGACTGGCGAAGAACACTTTCGTTTGAAAGGGGTTGCCAAGCTTCCAAAAAACTACTCGTTTGCTGAAATCTCAGCAAACATTTTTTCACCAAATCTTGATGATACTTGGTGGTAATGATCAGTTCACTAATCCCACTTGGCTGCCCAACTTTCAATCTTCTAGGTTCAAGCGTTCGTTTCCAGTAACAGTTTGAATTTTTAGGTTTCACTCTGTTTTCTGCTATATAGATAGATGCGTTTGAAACTCTAAATCAAACACGGTTTGTGCTAGCTCCTTGAAACTTGACAAAATGAAGGAGTTCTAAGTTCTATCTCTATGGTTTGTTTTCTCTTGAAGTAACCCATGCAGAAACTGGCGAAAAACACTTTCGTTTGAAAGGGGTTGCCATTCTTCCAAAAAACTACTAGTTTGCTGAAATCTCAGCAAACATTTTTTCACCAAATCTTGATGATACTTGGTGGTAATGATCAGTTCACTAATCCCACTTGGCTGCCCAACTTTCACTCTTCTAGGTTCAAGCGTTCGTTTCCAGTAACAGTTTGAATTTTTAGGTTTCACTCTGTTTTCTGCTATATAGATAGATGTGTTTGAAACTTTAAATCAAACACGGTTTGTGCTAGCTCCGTGAAACTTGACAAAATGAAGTAGTTCTAAGTTCTACCTGTATGGTTTGTTTCCTCTTGAAGTACCAAATGCAGAGACTGGCGAAGAACACTTTCGTTTGAAAGGGGTTGCCAAGCTTCCAAAAAACTACTAGTTTGCTGAAATCTCAGCAACCATTTTTTCACCAAATCTTGATGATACTTGGTGGTAATGATCAGTTCACTAAGCCCACTTGGCTGCCCAATTTTCACTCTTCTAGGTTCAAGCGTTCGTTTCCAGTAACACTTTGAATTTTTAGGTTTCACTCTGTTTTCTGCTATATAGATAGATGTGTTTGAAACTCTAAATCAAACACGGTTTGTGCTAGCTCCTTGAAACTTGACCAAATGAAGTAGTTCTAAGTTCTATCTCTATGGTTTATTTCCTCTTGAAGTACCCCATGCAGAGACTGGCGAAAAACACTTTCGTTTAAAAGGGGTTGCCAAGCTTCCAAAAAACTACTAGTTTGCTGAAATCTCAGCAAACATTTTTTCACCAAAACTTGATGATACTTGGTGGTAATGATCAGTTCACTAAGCCCACTTGGCTGCCCAATTTTTACTCTTCTAGGTTCAAGCGTTCGTTTCCAGTAACACTTTGAAATTTTAGGTTTCACTATGTTTTCTGCTATATAGATAGATGTCTTTGAAACTCTAAATCAAACACGGTTTGTGCTAGCTCCTTGAAACTTGACAAAATGAAGTAGTTGTTAGTTCTATCTCTATGGTTTTTTTCCTCTTGAAGTACCCCTGCAGAGACTGGCGAAGAACACTTTCGTTTGAAAGGGGTTGCCAAGCTTCCAAAAAACTACAAGTTTGCTGAAATCTCAGCAAACATTTTTTCACCAAATCTTGATGATACTTGGTGGTAATGATCAGTTCACTAATCCCACTTGGCTGCCCAAATTTTATTCTTCTAGGTTGAAGCTTTCGTTTCCAGTGACTGTTTGAATTTTTAGGTTTCACTCTGTTTTCTCCAACATAGATAGCTGTGTTTGGAATTCTAAATCAAACACGGTTTGTGCTAGTTCCTTGAAACTTGACCAAATGAAGAAGTTCTAAGTTCTATCTCTATGGTTTGTTTCCTCTTGAAGTACCCCATGCAGAGACTGGCGAAGAACACTTTCGTTTGAAAGGGCTTGCCAAGCTTCCAAAAAACTACTAGTTTGCTGAAATCTCAGCAACAATTTTTTCACCAAATCTTGATGATACTTGGTGGTAATGATCAGTTCACTAATCCCACTTGGCTGCCCAACTTTCACTCTTCCAGGTTCAAGCGTTCGTTTCCAGTTACAGTTTGAATTTTTAGGTTTCACTCTGTTTTCTGCTATATAGATATATGTGTTTGAAACTCTAAATCAAACTCGGTTTGTGCTAGCTCCGTGAAACTTGACAAAATGAAGTAGTTCCAAGTTCTATCTCTATGGTTTGTTTTCTCTTGAAGTACCAAATGCAGAGACTGGCGAAGAACACTTTCGTTTGAAAGTGCTTGCCAAGCTTCCAAAAAACTACTAGTTTGCTGAAATCTCAGCAACCATTTTTTCACCAAATCTTGATGATACTTGGTGGTAATGATCAGTTCACTAAGCACACTTGGATGCCCAATTTTCACTCTTCTAGGTTCAAGCGTTCGTTTCCAGTAACACTTTGAATTTTTAGGTTTCACTCTGTTTTCTGCTATATAGATAGATGTGTTTGAAACTCTAAATCAAACACGGTTTGTGCTAGCTCCGTGAAACTTGACAAAATGAAGTAGTTCTAAGTTCTATCTCTATGGTTTGTTTCCTCTTGAAGTACCCCATGCAGAGACTGGCGAAAAACACTTTCGTTTGAAAGGGGTTGCCAAGCTTCCAAGAAACTACTCGTTTGCTGAAATCTCAGCAAACATTTTTTCACCAAATCTTGATGATACTAGGTGGTAATGATCAGTTCACTAATCCCACTTGGCTGCCCAACTTTCACTCTTCTAGGTTAAAGCGTTCGTTTCCAGTAACAGTTTGAATTTTTAGGTTTCACTCTGTTTTCTGCTATATAGATAGATGTGTTTGAAACTCTAAATCAAACACGGTTTGTGCTAGCTCCGTGAAACTTGACAAAATGAAGTAGTTCTAAGTTCTATCTCTATGGTTTGTTTCCTTTTGAAGTACCAAATGCAGAGGATGGTGAAGAACACTTTCGTTTGAAAGGGGTTGCCAAGCTTCCAAAAAACTACTAGTTTGCTGAAATCTCAGCAACAATTTTTTCAACAAATCTTGATGATACTTGGTGGTAATGATCAGTTCACTAAGCCCACTTGGCTGCCAAATTTTCACTCTTCTATGTTCAAGCGTTTGTTTCCAATAACACTTTGAATTTTTAGGTTTCACTCTGTTTTCTGCTATATAGATAGATGTGTTTGAAACTCTAAATCAAACACGGTTTGTGCTAGCTCCGTGAAACTTGACAAAATGAAGTAGTTCTAAGTTCTATCTCTATGGTTTGTTTCCTCTTGAAGTACCCCATGCAGAGACTGGCGAAGAACACTTTCGTTTGAAAGGGGTTGCCAAGCTTCCAAAAAACTACTAGTTTGCTCAAATCTCAGCAACCATTTTCTCACCAAATCTTGATGATACTTGGTGGTAATGATCAGTTCACTAAGCCCACTTGGCTGCCCAATTTTCACTCTTCTAGGTTCAAGCGTTCGTTTCCAGTAACACTTTGAATTTTTAGGTTTCACTCTGTTTTCTGCTATATAGATAGATGTGTTTGAAACTCTAAATCAAACACGGTTTGTGCTAGCTCCTTGAAACTTGACCAAATGAAGTAGTTCTAAGTTCTATCTCTATGGTTTGTTTCCTCTTGAAGTACCCCATGCAGAGACTGGCAAAGAACACTTTCTTTTGAAAGGGGTTGCCAAGCTTCCAAAAAACTACTAGTTTGCTGAAATCTCAGCAACCATTTTTTCACCAAATCTTGATGATACTTGGTGGTAATGATCAGTTCACTAAGCCCACTTGGCTGCCCAATTTTCACTCTTGTAGGTTCAAGCGTTCGTTTCCAGTAACACTTTGAATTTTTAGGTTTCACTCTGTTTTCTGCTATATAGATAGATGTGTTTGAAACTCTAAATCAAACACGGTTTGTGCTAGCTCCTTGAAACTTGACCAAATGAAGTAGTTCTAAGTTCTATATCTATTTTTTGTTACCTCTTGAAGTACCCCATGCAGAGACTGGCGAAAAACACTTTCGTTTTAAAGGGGTTGCCAAGCTTCCAAAAAACTACTAGTTTGCTGAAATCTCAGCAAACATTTTTTCACCAAATCTTGATGATACTTGGTGGTAATGATCAGTTCACTAATCCCACTTGGCTGCCCAACTTTCAATCTTCTAGGTTCAAGCGTTCGTTTCCAGTAACAGTTTGAATTTTTAGATTTCACTCTGTTTTCTGCTATAAAGATAGATGTGTTTGAAACTCTAAATCAAACACGGTTTGTGCTAGCTCCGTGAAACTTGACAAAATGAAGTAGTTCTAAGTTCTATCTCTATGGTTTGTTTCCTCTTGAAGTACCCCATGCAGAGACTGGCGAAAAACACTTTCGTTTGAAAGGGGTTGCCAAGCTTCCAAAAAACTACTAGTTTGCTGAAATCTCAGCAAACATTTTTTCACCAAAACTTGATGATACTTGGTGGTAATGATCAGTTCACTAAGCCCACTTGGCTGCCCAATTTTTACTCTTCTAGGTTCAAGCGTTCGTTTCCAGTAACACTTTGAAATTTTAGGTTTCACTATGTTTTCTGCTATATAGATAGATGTCTTTGAAACTCTAAATCAAACACGGTTTGTGCTAGCTCCTTGAAACTTGACAAAATGAAGTAGTTGTTAGTTCTATCTCTATGGTTTTTTTCCTCTTGAAGTACCCCTGCAGAGACTGGCGAAGAACACTTTCGTTTGAAAGGGGTTGCCAAGCTTCCAAAAAACTACAAGTTTGCTGAAATCTCAGCAAAATTTTTTCACCAAATCTTGATGATACTTGGTGGTAATGATCAGTTCACTAATCCCACTTGGCTGCCCAAATTTTATTCTTCTAGGTTGAAGCTTTCGTTTCCAGTGACTGTTTGAATTTTTAGGTTTCACTCTGTTTTCTCCAACATAGATAGCTGTGTTTGGAATTCTAAATCAAACACGGTTTGTGCTAGTTCCTTGAAACTTGACCAAATGAAGAAGTTCTAAGTTCTATCTCTATGGTTTGTTTCCTCTTGAAGTACCCCATGCAGAGACTGGCGAAGAACACTTTCGTTTGAAAGGGCTTGCCAAGCTTCCAAAAAACTACTAGTTTGCTGAAATCTCAGCAACAATTTTTTCACCAAATCTTGATGATACTTGGTGGTAATGATCAGTTCACTAATCCCACTTGGCTGCCCAACTTTCACTCTTCCAGGTTCAAGCGTTCGTTTCCAGTTACAGTTTGAATTTTTAGGTTTCACTCTGTTTTCTGCTATATAGATATATGTGTTTGAAACTCTAAATCAAACTCGGTTTGTGCTAGCTCCGTGAAACTTGACAAAATGAAGTAGTTCCAAGTTCTATCTCTATGGTTTGTTTTCTCTTGAAGTACCAAATGCAGAGACTGGCGAAGAACACTTTCGTTTGAAAGTGCTTGCCAAGCTTCCAAAAAACTACTAGTTTGCTGAAATCTCAGCAACCATTTTTTCACCAAATCTTGATGATACTTGGTGGTAATGATCAGTTCACTAAGCACACTTGGATGCCCAATTTTCACTCTTCTAGGTTCAAGCGTTCGTTTCCAGTAACACTTTGAATTTTTAGGTTTCACTCTGTTTTCTGCTATATAGATAGATGTGTTTGAAACTCTAAATCAAACACGGTTTGTGCTAGCTCCGTGAAACTTGACAAAATGAAGTAGTTCTAAGTTCTATCTCTATGGTTTGTTTCCTCTTGAAGTACCCCATGCAGAGACTGGCGAAAAACACTTTCGTTTGAAAGGGGTTGCCAAGCTTCCAAGAAACTACTCGTTTGCTGAAATCTCAGCAAACATTTTTTCACCAAATCTTGATGATACTAGGTGGTAATGATCAGTTCACTAATCCCACTTGGCTGCCCAACTTTCACTCTTCTAGGTTAAAGCGTTCGTTTCCAGTAACAGTTTGAATTTTTAGGTTTCACTCTGTTTTCTGCTATATAGATAGATGTGTTTGAAACTCTAAATCAAACACGGTTTGTGCTAGCTCCGTGAAACTTGACAAAATGAAGTAGTTCTAAGTTCTATCTCTATGGTTTGTTTCCTTTTGAAGTACCAAATGCAGAGGATGGTGAAGAACACTTTCGTTTGAAAGGGGTTGCCAAGCTTCCAAAAAACTACTAGTTTGCTGAAATCTCAGCAACAATTTTTTCAACAAATCTTGATGATACTTGGTGGTAATGATCAGTTCACTAAGCCCACTTGGCTGCCAAATTTTCACTCTTCTATGTTCAAGCGTTTGTTTCCAATAACACTTTGAATTTTTAGGTTTCACTCTGTTTTCTGCTACATAGATAGATGTGTTTGAAACTCTAAATCAAACACGGTTTGTGCTAGCTCCGTGAAACTTGACAAAATGAAGTAGTTCTAAGTTCTATCTCTATGGTTTGTTTCCTCTTGAAGTACCCCATGCAGAGACTGGCGAAGAACACTTTCGTTTGAAAGGGGTTGCCAAGCTTCCAAAAAACTACTAGTTTGCTCAAATCTCAGCAACCATTTTCTCACCAAATCTTGATGATACTTGGTGGTAATGATCAGTTCACTAAGCCCACTTGGCTGCCCAATTTTCACTCTTCTAGGTTCAAGCGTTCGTTTCCAGTAACACTTTGAATTTTTAGGTTTCACTCTGTTTTCTGCTATATAGATAGATGTGTTTGAAACTCTAAATCAAACACGGTTTGTGCTAGCTCCTTGAAACTTGACCAAATGAAGTAGTTCTAAGTTCTATCTCTATGGTTTGTTTCCTCTTGAAGTACCCATGCAGAGACTGGCAAAGAACACTTTCTTTTGAAAGGGGTTGCCAAGCTTCCAAAAACTACTAGTTTGCTGAAATCTCAGCAACCATTTTTTCACCAAATCTTGATGATACTTGGTGGTAATGATCAGTTCACTAAGCCCACTTGGCTGCCCAATTTTCACTCTTGTAGGTTCAAGCGTTCGTTTCCAGTAACACTTTGAATTTTTAGGTTTCACTCTGTTTTCTGCTATATAGATAGATGTGTTTGAAACTCTAAATCAAACACGGTTTGTGCTAGCTCCTTGAAACTTGACCAAATGAAGTAGTTCTAAGTTCTATATCTATTTTTTGTTACCTCTTGAAGTACCCCATGCAGAGACTGGCGAAAAACACTTTCGTTTTAAAGGGGTTGCCAAGCTTCCAAAAAACTACTAGTTTGCTGAAATCTCAGCAAACATTTTTTCACCAAATCTTGATGATACTTGGTGGTAATGATCAGTTCACTAATCCCACTTGGCTGCCCAACTTTCAATCTTCTAGGTTCAAGCGTTCGTTTCCAGTAACAGTTTGAATTTTTAGATTTCACTCTGTTTTCTGCTATAAAGATAGATGTGTTTGAAACTCTAAATCAAACACGGTTTGTGCTAGCTCCGTGAAACTTGACAAAATGAAGTAGTTCTAAGTTCTATCTCTATGGTTTGTTTCCTCTTGAAGTACCCCATGCAGAGACTGGCGAAAAACACTTTCGTTTGAAAGGGGTTGCCAAGCTTCCAAAAAACTACTAGTTTGCTGAAATCTCAGCAAACATTTTTTCACCAAATCTTGATGATACTTGGTGGTAATGATCAGTTCACTAATCCCACTTGGCTGCCCAACTTTCACTCCTCTAGGTTCAAGCGTTCGTTTCCAGTAACAGTTTGAATTTTTAGGTTTCACTCTGTTTTCTGCTATATAGATAGATGTGTTTGAAACTCTAAATCAAACACGGTTTGTGCTAGCTCCGTGAAACTTGACAAAATGAAGTAGTTCTAAGTTCTATCTCTATGGTTTGTTTCCTCTTGAAGTACCCCATGCAGAGACTGGCGAAGAACACTTTCGTTTGAAAGGGGTTGCCAAGCTTCCAAAAAACTACTAGTTTGCTGAAATCTCAGCAAACATTTTGTCACCAAATCTTGATGATACTTGGTAGTAATGATCTGTTCACTAAGCCCACTTGGCTGCCCAATTTTCACTCTTCTAGGTTCAAACATTCGTTTCCAGTAACACTGTGAATTTTTAGGTTTCACTCTGTTTTCTGCTATATAGATAGATGTGTTGAAACTCTAAATCAAACACGGTTTGTGCTAGCTCCTTGAAACTTGACCAAATGAAGTAGTTCTAAGTTCTATCTCTATGGTTTGTTTACTCTTGAAGTACCCCATGCAGAGACTGGCGAAGAACACTTTCGTTTGAAAGGGGTTGCCAAGCTTCCAAAAAACTACTAGTTTGCTGGAATCTCAGCAAACATTTTTTCACCAAATCTTGATGATACTTGGTGGTAATGATCAGTTCACTAATCCCACTTGGCTGCCCAACTTTCAATCTTCTAGGTTCAAGCGTTCGTTTCCAGTAACAGTTTGAATTTTTAGGTTTCACTCTGTTTTCTGCTATATAGATAGATGCGTTTGAAACTCTAAATCAAACACGGTTTGTGCTAGCTCCGTGAAACTTGACAAAATGAAGTAGTTCTAAGTTCTATCTCTATGGTTTGTTTCCTCTTGAAGTACCCCATGCAGAGACTGGCGAAGAACACTTTCGTTTGAAAGGGGTTGCCAAGCTTCCAAAAAACTACTCGTTTGCTGAAATCTCAGCAAACATGTTTTCACCAAATCTTGATGATACTTGGTGGTAATGATCAGTTCACTAAGCCCACTTGGCTGCCCAATTTTCACTCTTCTAGGTTCAAGCGTTCGTTTCCAGTAACACTTTGAATTTTTAGGTTTCACTCTGTTTTCTGCTATATAGATAGATGTGTTTGAAACTCTAAATCAAAAACGGTTTGTGCTAGCTCCGTGAAACTTGACAAAATGAAGTAGTTCTAAGTTCTATCTCTATGGTTTGTTTCCTCTTGAAGTACCCCATGCAGAGACTGGCAAAGAACACTTTCGTTTGAAAGGGGTTGCCAAGCTTCCAAAAAACTACTCGTTTGCTGAAATCTCAGCAAACATTTTTTCACCAAATCTTGATGATTCTTCGTGGTAATGATCAGTTCACTAATCCCACTTGGCTAACCAACTTTCAATCTTCTAGGTTCAAGCGTTCGTTTCCAGTAAGAGTTTGAATTTTTAGGTTTCACTCTGTTTTCTGCTACATAGATAGATGTGTTTGAAACTCTAAATCAAACACGGTTTGTGCTAGCTCCTTGAAACTTGACAAAATGAAGTAGTTCTAAGTTCTATCTCTATGGTTTGTTTCCTTTTGAAGTACCAAATGCAGAGGATGGTGAAGAACACTTTCGTTTGAAAGGGGTTGCCAAGCTTCCAAAAAACTACTAGTTTGCTGAAATCTCAGCAACAATTTTTTCAACAAATCTTGATGATACTTGGTGGTAATGATCAGTTCACTAAGCCCACTTGGCTGCCAAATTTTCACTCTTCTATGTTCAAGCGTTTGTTTCCAATAACACTTTGAATTTTTAGGTTTCACTCTGTTTTCTGCTACATAGATAGATGTGTTTGAAACTCTAAATCAAACACGGTTTGTGCTAGCTCCGTGAAACTTGACAAAATGAAGTAGTTCTAAGTTCTATCTCTATGGTTTGTTTCCTCTTGAAGTACCCCATGCAGAGACTGGCGAAGAACACTTTCGTTTGAAAGGGGTTGCCAAGCTTCCAAAAAACTACTAGTTTGCTCAAATCTCAGCAACCATTTTCTCACCAAATCTTGATGATACTTGGTGGTAATGATCAGTTCACTAAGCCCACTTGGCTGCCCAATTTTCACTCTTCTAGGTTCAAGCGTTCGTTTCCAGTAACACTTTGAATTTTTAGGTTTCACTCTGTTTTCTGCTATATAGATAGATGTGTTTGAAACTCTAAATCAAACACGGTTTGTGCTAGCTCCTTGAAACTTGACCAAATGAAGTAGTTCTAAGTTCTATCTCTATGGTTTGTTTCCTCTTGAAGTACCCCATGCAGAGACTGGCAAAGAACACTTTCTTTTGAAAGGGGTTGCCAAGCTTCCAAAAAACTACTAGTTTGCTGAAATCTCAGCAACCATTTTTTCACCAAATCTTGATGATACTTGGTGGTAATGATCAGTTCACTAAGCCCACTTGGCTGCCCAATTTTCACTCTTGTAGGTTCAAGCGTTCGTTTCCAGTAACACTTTGAATTTTTAGGTTTCACTCTGTTTTCTGCTATATAGATAGATGTGTTTGAAACTCTAAATCAAACACGGTTTGTGCTAGCTCCTTGAAACTTGACCAAATGAAGTAGTTCTAAGTTCTATATCTATTTTTTGTTACCTCTTGAAGTACCCCATGCAGAGACTGGCGAAAAACACTTTCGTTTTAAAGGGGTTGCCAAGCTTCCAAAAAACTACTAGTTTGCTGAAATCTCAGCAAACATTTTTTCACCAAATCTTGATGATACTTGGTGGTAATGATCAGTTCACTAATCCCACTTGGCTGCCCAACTTTCAATCTTCTAGGTTCAAGCGTTCGTTTCCAGTAACAGTTTGAATTTTTAGATTTCACTCTGTTTTCTGCTATAAAGATAGATGTGTTTGAAACTCTAAATCAAACACGGTTTGTGCTAGCTCCGTGAAACTTGACAAAATGAAGTAGTTCTAAGTTCTATCTCTATGGTTTGTTTCCTCTTGAAGTACCCCATGCAGAGACTGGCGAAAAACACTTTCGTTTGAAAGGGGTTGCCAAGCTTCCAAAAAACTACTAGTTTGCTGAAATCTCAGCAAACATTTTTTCACCAAATCTTGATGATACTTGGTGGTAATGATCAGTTCACTAATCCCACTTGGCTGCCCAACTTTCACTCCTCTAGGTTCAAGCGTTCGTTTCCAGTAACAGTTTGAATTTTTAGGTTTCACTCTGTTTTCTGCTATATAGATAGATGTGTTTGAAACTCTAAATCAAACACGGTTTGTGCTAGCTCCGTGAAACTTGACAAAATGAAGTAGTTCTAAGTTCTATCTCTATGGTTTGTTTCCTCTTGAAGTACCCCATGCAGAGACTGGCGAAGAACACTTTCGTTTGAAAGGGGTTGCCAAGCTTCCAAAAAACTACTAGTTTGCTGAAATCTCAGCAAACATTTTGTCACCAAATCTTGATGATACTTGGTAGTAATGATCTGTTCACTAAGCCCACTTGGCTGCCCAATTTTCACTCTTCTAGGTTCAAGCATTCGTTTCCAGTAACACTGTGAATTTTTAGGTTTCACTCTGTTTTCTGCTATATAGATAGATGTGTTGAAACTCTAAATCAAACACGGTTTGTGCTAGCTCCTTGAAACTTGACCAAATGAAGTAGTTCTAAGTTCTATCTCTATGGTTTGTTTACTCTTGAAGTACCCCATGCAGAGACTGGCGAAGAACACTTTCGTTTGAAAGGGGTTGCCAAGCTTCCAAAAAACTACTAGTTTGCTGGAATCTCAGCAAACATTTTTTCACCAAATCTTGATGATACTTGGTGGTAATGATCAGTTCACTAATCCCACTTGGCTGCCCAACTTTCAATCTTCTAGGTTCAAGCGTTCGTTTCCAGTAACAGTTTGAATTTTTAGGTTTCACTCTGTTTTCTGCTATATAGATAGATGCGTTTGAAACTCTAAATCAAACACGGTTTGTGCTAGCTCCGTGAAACTTGACAAAATGAAGTAGTTCTAAGTTCTATCTCTATGGTTTGTTTCCTCTTGAAGTACCCCATGCAGAGACTGGCGAAGAACACTTTCGTTTGAAAGGGGTTGCCAAGCTTCCAAAAAACTACTCGTTTGCTGAAATCTCAGCAAACATGTTTTCACCAAATCTTGATGATACTTGGTGGTAATGATCAGTTCACTAAGCCCACTTGGCTGCCCAATTTTCACTCTTCTAGGTTCAAGCGTTCGTTTCCAGTAACACTTTGAATTTTTAGGTTTCACTCTGTTTTCTGCTATATAGATAGATGTGTTGAAACTCTAAATCAAACACGGTTTGTGCTAGCTCCTTGAAACTTGACCAAATGAGGTAGTTCTAAGTTCTATCTCTATGGTTTGTTTCCTCTTGAAGTACCCCATGCAGAGACTGGCGAAGAACACTTTCGTTTGAAAGGGGTTGCCAAGCTTCAAAAAACTACTCGTTTGCTGAAATCTCAGCAAACATGTTTTCACCAAATCTTGATGATACTTGGTGGTAATGATCAGTTCACTAAGCACACTTGGATGCCCAATTTTCACTCTTGTAGGTTCAAGCGTTCGTTTCCAGTAACACTTTGAATTTTTAGGTTTCACTCTGTTTTCTGCTATATAGATAGATGTGTTTGAAACTCTAAATCAAACACGGTTTGTGCTAGCTCCTTGAAACTTGACCAAATGAAGTAGATCTAAGTTCTATATCTATTGTTTGTTTCCTCTTGAAGTACCCCATGCAGAGACTGGCGAAAAACACTTTCGTTTTAAAGGGGTTGCCAAGCTTCCAAAAAACTACTAGTTTGCTGAAATCTCAGCAAACATTTTTTCACCAAATCTTGATGATACTTGGTGGTAATGATCAGTTCACTAATCCCACTTGGCTGCCCAACTTTCAATCTTCTAGGTTCAAGCGTTCGTTTCCAGTAACAGTTTGAATTTTTAGGTTTCACTCTGTTTTCTGCTATGTAGATAGATGTGTTGAAACTCTAAATCAAAGACGGTTTGTGCTAGCTCCGTGAAACTTGACAAAATGAAGTAGTTCTAAGTTCTATCTCTATGGTTTGTTTCCTCTTGAAGTACCAAATGCAGAGACTGGCGAAGAACACTTTCGTTTGAAAGGGGTTGCCAAGCTTCCAAAAAACCACTAGTTTGCTGAAATCTCAGCAACCATTTTTTCACCAAATGATGATGATACTTGGTGGTAATGATCAGTTCACTAAGCCCACTTGGCTGCCCAATTTTCACTCTTCTAGGTTCAAGCGTTCTTTTCCAATAACACTTTGTATTTTTAGGTTTCACTCTGTTTTCTGCTATATAGATAGATGTGTTTGAAACTCTAAATCAAACACGGTTTGTGCTAGCTCCGTGAAACTTGACAAAATGAAGTAGTTCTAAGTTCTATCTCTATGGTTTGTTTCCTCTTGAAGTACCCCATGCAGAGACTGGCGAAAAACACTTTCGTTTGAAAGGGGTTGCCAAGCTTCCAAAAAACTACTAGTTTGCTGAAATCTCAGCAAACATTTTTTCACCAAATCTTGATGATACTTGGTGGTAATGATCAGTTCACTAATCCCACTTGGCTGCCCAACTTTCACTCTTCTAGGTTCAAGCGTTCGTTTCCAGTAACATTTTGAATTTTTAGGTTTCACTCTGTTTTCTGCTATATAGATAGATGTGTTTGAAACTCTAAATCAAAAACGGTTTGTGCTAGCTCCGTGAAACTTGACAAAATGAAGTAGTTCTAAGTTCTATCTCTATGGTTTGTTTCCTCTTGAAGTACCAAATGCAGAGACTGGCGAAGAACACTTTCGTTTGAAAGGGGTTGCCAAGCTTCCAAAAAACCACTAGTTTGCTGAAATCTCAGCAACCATTTTTTCACCAAATGATGATGATACTTGGTGGTAATGATCAGTTCACTAAGCCCACTTGGCTGCCCAATTTTCACTCTTCTAGGTTCAAGCGTTCTTTTCCAATAACACTTTGTATTTTTAGGTTTCACTCTGTTTTCTGCTATATAGATAGATGTGTTTGAAACTCTAAATCAAACACGGTTTGTGCTAGCTCCGTGAAACTTGACAAAATGAAGTAGTTCTAAGTTCTATCTCTATGGTTTGTTTCCTCTTGAAGTACCCCATGCAGAGACTGGCGAAAAACACTTTCGTTTGAAAGGGGTTGCCAAGCTTCCAAAAAACTACTAGTTTGCTGAAATCTCAGCAAACATTTTTTCACCAAATCTTGATGATACTTGGTGGTAATGATCAGTTCACTAATCCCACTTGGCTGCCCAACTTTCACTCTTCTAGGTTCAAGCGTTCGTTTCCAGTAACATTTTGAATTTTTAGGTTTCACTCTGTTTTCTGCTATATAGATAGATGTGTTTGAAACTCTAAATCAAAAACGGTTTGTGCTAGCTCCGTGAAACTTGACAAAATGAAGTAGTTCTAAGTTCTATCTCTATGGTTTGTTTCCTCTTGAAGTACCCCATGCAGAGACTGGCAAAGAACACTTTCGTTTGAAAGGGGTTGCCAAGCTTCCAAAAAACTACTCGTTTGCTGAAATCTCAGCAAACATTTTTTCACCAAATCTTGATGATTCTTCGTGGTAATGATCAGTTCACTAATCCCACTTGGCTAACCAACTTTCAATCTTCTAGGTTCAAGCGTTCGTTTCCAGTAAGAGTTTGAATTTTTAGGTTTCACTCTGTTTTCTGCTACATAGATAGATGTGTTTGAAACTCTAAATCAAACACGGTTTGTGCTAGCTCCTTGAAACTTGACAAAATGAAGTAGTTCTAAGTTCTATCTCTATGGTTTCTTTCCTCTTGAAGTAACCCATGCAGAAACTGGCGAAAAACACTTTCGTTTGAAAGGTGTTGCCATGCTTCCAAAAAACTACTAGTTTGCTGAAATCTCAGCAAACATTTTTTCACCAAATCTTGATGATACTTGGTGGTAATGATCAGTTCACTAATCCCACTTGGCTGCCCAACTTTCACTCTTCTAGGTTCAAGCGTTCGTTTCCAGTAACAGTTTGAATTTTTAGGTTTCACTCTGTTTTCTGCTATATAGATAGATGTGTTTGAAACTCTAAATCAAAGACGGTTTGTGCAAGCTCCGTGAAACTTGACAAAATGAAGTAGTTCTAAGTTCTATCTCTATGATTTGTTTCCTCTTGAAGTACCCCATGCAGAGACTGGCGAAGAACACTTTCGTTTGAAAGGGGTTGCCAAGCTTCCAAAAAACTACTAGTTTGCTGAAATCTCAGCAAACATTTTTTCACCAAATCTTGATGATACTTGGTGGTAATGATCAGTTCACTAAGCCCACTTGGCTGCCCAATTTTCACTCTTCTAGGTTCAAGCGTTCGTTTCCAGTAACACTTTGAATTTTTAGGTTTCACTCTGTTTTCTGCTATATAGATAGATGTGTTTGAAACTCTAAATCAAACACGGTTTGTGCTAGCTCCTTGAAACTTGACCAAATGAAGTAGTTCTAAGTTCTATCTCTATGGTTTGTTTCCTCTTGAAGTACCCCATGCAGAGACTGGCGAAAAACACTTTCGTTTGAAAGGGGTTGCCAAGCTTCCAAAAAACTACTAGTTTGCTGAAATCTCAGCAAACATTTTTTCAGCAAATCTTGATGATACTTGGTGGTAATGATCAGTTCACTAATCCCACTTGGCTGCCCAACTTTCACTCTTCTAGGTTCAAGCGTTCGTTTCCAGTAACAGTTTGAATTTTTAGGTTTCACTCTGTTTTCTGCTATATAGATAGATGTGTTTGAAACTCTAAATCAAACACGGTTTGTGCTAGCTTCGTGAAACTTGACAAAATGAAGTAGTTCTAAGTTCTATCTCTATGGTTTGTTTCCTCTTGAAGTACCCCATGCAGAGACTGGCGAAGAACACTTTCGTTTGAAAGGGGTTGCCATGCTTCCAAAAAACTACTAGTTTGCTGAAATCTCAGCAAACATTTTTTCACCAAATCTTGATGATACTTGGTGGTAATGAGCAGTTCACTAAGCCTACTTGGCTGCCCAATTTTCACTCTTCTAGGTTCAAGCGTTCGTTTCCAGTAACACTTTGAAATTTTAGGTTTCACTCTGTTTTCGGCTATATAGATAGATGTGTTTGAAACTCTAAATCAAACACGGTTTGTGCTAGCTCCGTGAAACTTGACCAAATGAAGTAGTTCTAAGTTCTATCTCTATGGTTTGTTTCCTCTTGAAGTACCCCATTCAGAGACTGGCGAAGAACACTTTCGTTTGAAAGGAGTAGCCAAGCTTCCAAAAAACTACTCGTTTGCTGAAATCTCAGCAAACATTTTTTCACCAAATCTTGATGATACTTGGTGGTAATGATCAGTTCACTAAGCCCACTTGGCTGCCCAATTTTCACTCTTCTAGGTTCAAGCGTTCGTTTCCAGTAACACTTTGAATTTTTAGGTTTCACTCTGTTTTCTGCTATATAGATAGATGTGTTTGAAACTCTAAATCAAACACGGTTTGTGCTAGCTCCTTGAAACTTGACAAAATGAAGTAGTTCTAAGTTCTATCTCTATGGTTTGTTTCCTCTTGAAGTACCCCATGCAGAAACTTGCGAAAAACACTTTCGTTTGAAAGGGGTTGCCATGCTTCCAAAAAACTACTAGTTTGCTGAAATCTCAGCAAACATTTTTTCACCAAATCTTGATGATACTTGGTGGTAATGATCAGTTCACTAATCCCACTTGGCTGCCCAACTTTCACTCTTCTAGGTTCAAGCGTTCGTTTCCAGTAACAGTTTGAATTTTTAGGTTTCACTCTGTTTTCTGCTATATAGATAGACGTGTTTGAAACTCTAAATCAAACACGGTTTGTGCTAGCTCCGTGAAACTTGACAAAATGAAGTAGTTCTAAGTTCTACCTGTATGGTTTGTTTCCTCTTGAAGTACCAAATGCAGAGACTGGCGAAGAACACTTTCGTTTGAAAGGGGTTGCCAAGCTTCCAAAAAACTACTAGTTTGCTCAAATCTCAGCAACCATTTTCTCACCAAAACTTGATGATACTTGGTGGTAATGATCAGTTCACTAAGCCCACTTGGCTGCCCAATTTTCACTCTTCTAGGTTCAAGCGTTCGTTTCCAGTAACACTTTGAATTTTTAGATTTCACTCTGTTTTCTGCTATATAGATAGATGTGTTTGAAACTCTAAATCAAACACGGTTTGTGCTAGCTCCTTGAAACATGACCAAATGAAGTAGTTCTAAGTTCTATCTCTATGGTTTGTTTCCTCTTGAAGTACCCCATGCAGATACTGGCGGAAAAACACTTTCGTTTGAAAGGGGTTGCCAAGCTTCCAAAAAACTACTAGTTTGCTGAAATCTCAGCAAACTTTTTTTCACCAAAACTTGATGATACTTGGTGGTAATGATCAGTTCACTAATCCCACTTGGCTGCCCAACTTTCACTCTTCTAGGTTCAAGCGTTCATTTCCAGTAACAGTTTGAATTTTTAGGTTTCACTCTGTTTTCTGCTATATAGATAGATGTGTTTTAAACTCTAAATCAAACACGGCTTGTGCTAGCTCCGTGAAACTTGACAAAATGAAGTAGTTCTAAGTTCTATCTCTATGGTTTGTTTCCTCTTGAAATACCCCATGCAGAGACTGGCGAAGAACACTTTCGTTTGAAAGGGGTTGCCAAGCTTCCAAAAAACTACTAGTTTGCTGAAATCTCAGCAAACATTTTTTCACCAAATCTTGATGATACTTGGTGGTAATGATCAGTTCACTAAGCCCACTTGGCTGCCCAATTTTCACTTTTCTAGGTTCAAGCGTTCGTTTCCAGTAACACTTTGAATTTTTAGGTTTCACTCTGTTTTCTGCTATATAGATAGATGTGTTGAAACTCTAAATCAAACACGGTTTGTGCTAGCTCCTTGAAACTTGACCAAATGAAGTAGTTCTAAGTTCTATCTGTATGGTTTTTTTCCTCTTGAAGTAACCCATGCAGAGACTGGCGAAGAACACTTTCGTTTGAAAGGAGTTGCCAAGCTTCCAAAAAACTACTCGTTTGCTGAAATCTCAGCAAACATTTTTTCACCAAATCTTGATGATACTTGGTGGTAATGATCAGTTCACTAAGCCCACTTGGCTGCCCAATTTTCACTCTTGTAGGTTCAAGCGTTCGTTTCCAGTAACACTTTGAATTTTGGTTTCACTCTGTTTTCTGCTATATAGATAGATGTGTTTGAAACTCTAAATCAAACACGGTTTGAGCTAGCTCCTTGAAACTTGACAAAATGAAGTAGTTCTAAGTTCTATCTCTATGGTTTGTTTCCTCTTGAAGTACCCCATGCAGAAACTGGCGAAAAACACTTTCATTTGAAAGGGGTTGCCATGCTTCCAAAAAACTACTAGTTTGCTGAAATCTCAGCAAACATTTTTTCACCAAATCTTGATGATACTTGGTGGTAATGATCAGTTCACTAATCCCACTTGGCTGCCCGACTTTCACTCTTCTAGGTTCAAGCGTTCGTTTCCAGTAACACTTTGAATTTTTAGGTTTCACTCTGTTTTCTGCTATATAGATAGATGTGTTTGAAACTCTAAATCAAACACGGTTTGTGCTAGCTCCGTGAAACTTGACAAAATGAAGTAGTTCTAAGTTCTATCTCTATGGTTTGTTTCCTCTTGAAGTACCCCATGCAGAGACTGGCGAAGAACACTTTCGTTTGAAAGGGGTTGCCAAGCTTCCAAAAAACTACTAGTTTGCTGAAATCTCAGCAAACATTTTTTCACCAAATCTTGATGATACTTGGTGGTAATGAGCAGTTCACTAAGCCTACTTGGCTGCCCAATTTTCACTCTTCTAGGTTCAAGCGTTCGTTTCCAGTAACACTTTGAAATTTTAGGTTTCACTCTGTTTTCGGCTATATAGATAGATGTGTTTGAAACTCTAAATCAAACACGGTTTGTGCTAGCTCCGTGAAACTTGACCAAATGAAGTAGTTCTAAGTTCTATCTCTATGGTTTGTTTCCTCTTGAAGTACCCCATGCAGAGACTGGCGAAGAACACTTTCGTTTGAAAGGAGTAGCCAAGCTTCCAAAAACTACTCGTTTGCTGAAATCTCAGCAAACATTTTTTCACCAAATCTTGATGATACTTGGTGGTAATGATCAGTTCACTAAGCCCACTTGGCTGCCCAATTTTCACTCTTCTAGGTTCAAGCGTTCGTTTCCAGTAACACTTTGAATTTTTAGGTTTCACTCTGTTTTCTGCTATATAGATAGATGTGTTTGAAACTCTAAATCAAACACGGTTTGTGCTAGCTCCTTGAAACTTGACAAAATGAAGTAGTTCTAAGTTCTATCTCTATGGTTTGTTTCCTCTTGAAGTACCCCATGCAGAAACTTGCGAAAAACACTTTCGTTTGAAAGGGGTTGCCATGCTTCCAAAAAACTACTAGTTTGCTGAAATCTCAGCAAACATTTTTTCACCAAATCTTGATGATACTTGGTGGTAATGATCAGTTCACTAATCCCACTTGGCTGCCCAACTTTCACTCTTCTAGGTTCAAGCGTTCGTTTCCAGTAACAGTTTGAATTTTTAGGTTTCACTCTGTTTTCTGCTATATAGATAGACGTGTTTGAAACTCTAAATCAAACACGGTTTGTGCTAGCTCCGTGAAACTTGACAAAATGAAGTAGTTCTAAGTTCTATCTCTATGGTTTGTTTCCTCTTGAAGTACCAAATGCAGAGACTGGCGAAGAACACTTTCGTTTGAAAGGGGTTGCCAAGCTTCCAAAAAACTACTAGTTTGCTCAAATCTCAGCAACCATTTCTCACCAAAACTTGATGATACTTGGTGGTAATGATCAGTTCACTAAGCCCACTTGGCTGCCCAATTTTCACTCTTCTAGGTTCAAGCGTTCGTTTCCAGTAACACTTTGAATTTTTAGATTTCACTCTGTTTTCTGCTATATAGATAGATGTGTTTGAAACTCTAAATCAAACACGGTTTGTGCTAGCTCCTTGAAACATGACCAAATGAAGTAGTTCTAAGTTCTATCTCTATGGTTTGTTTCCTCTTGAAGTACCCCATGCAGATACTGGCGAAAAACACTTTCGTTTGAAAGGGGTTGCCAAGCTTCCAAAAAACTACTAGTTTGCTGAAATCTCAGCAAACTTTTTTTCACCAAAACTTGATGATACTTGGTGGTAATGATCAGTTCACTAATCCCACTTGGCTGCCCAACTTTCACTCTTCTAGGTTCAAGCGTTCATTTCCAGTAACAGTTTGAATTTTTAGGTTTCACTCTGTTTTCTGCTATATAGATAGATGTGTTTTAAACTCTAAATCAAACACGGTTTGTGCTAGCTCCGTGAAACTTGACAAAATGAAGTAGTTCTAAGTTCTATCTCTATGGTTTGTTTCCTCTTGAAATACCCCATGCAGAGACTGGCGAAGAACACTTTCGTTTGAAAGGGGTTGCCAAGCTTCCAAAAAACTACTAGTTTGCTGAAATCTCAGCAAACATTTTTTCACCAAATCTTGATGATACTTGGTGGTAATGATCAGTTCACTAAGCCCACTTGGCTGCCCAATTTTCACTTTTCTAGGTTCAAGCGTTCGTTTCCAGTAACACTTTGAATTTTTAGGTTTCACTCTGTTTTCTGCTATATAGATAGATGTGTTGAAACTCTAAATCAAACACGGTTTGTGCTAGCTCCTTGAAACTTGACCAAATGAAGTAGTTCTAAGTTCTATCTGTATGGTTTTTTTCCTCTTGAAGTACCCCATGCAGAGACTGGCGAAGAACACTTTCGTTTGAAAGGAGTTGCCAAGCTTCCAAAAAACTACTCGTTTGCTGAAATCTCAGCAAACATTTTTTCACCAAATCTTGATGATACTTGGTGGTAATGATCAGTTCACTAAGCCCACTTGGCTGCCCAATTTTCACTCTTGTAGGTTCAAGCGTTCGTTTCCAGTAACACTTTGAATTTTTGGTTTCACTCTGTTTTCTGCTATATAGATAGATGTGTTTGAAACTCTAAATCAAACACGGTTTGAGCTAGCTCCTTGAAACTTGACAAAATGAAGTAGTTCTAAGTTCTATCTCTATGGTTTGTTTCCTCTTGAAGTACCCCATGCAGAAACTGGCGAAAAAACACTTTCATTTGAAAGGGGTTGCCATGCTTCCAAAAAACTACTAGTTCGCTGAAATCTCAGCAAACATTTTTTCACCAAATCTTGATGATACTTGGTGGTAATGATCAGTTCACTAATCCCACTTGGCTGCCCGACTTTCACTCTTCTAGGTTCAAGCGTTCGTTTCCAGTAACACTTTGAATTTTTAGGTTTCACTCTGTTTTCTGCTATATAGATAGATGTGTTTGAAACTCTAAATCAAACACGGTTTGTGCTAGCTCCGTGAAACTTGACAAAATGAAGTAGTTCTAAGTTCTATCTCTATGGTTTGTTTCCTCTTGAAGTACCCCATGCAGAGACTGGCGAAGAACACTTTCGTTTGAAAGGGGTTGCCAAGCTTCCAAAAAACTACTGGTTTGCTGAAATCTCAGCAAACATGTTTTCACCAAATCTTGATGATACTTGGTGGTAATGATCAGTTCACTAAGCCCACTTGGCTGCCCAATTTTCATTCTTCTAGGTTCAAGCGTTCGTTTCCAGTAACACTTTGAATTTTTAGGTTTCACTCTGTTTTCTGCTATATAGATAGATGTGTTTGAAACTCTAAATCAAACACGGTTTGTGCTAGCTCCTTGAAACTTGACAAAATGAAGTAGTTCTAAGTTCTATCTCTATGGTTTGTTTCCTCTTGGAGTACCCCATGCAGTAACTGGCGAAAAACACTTTCGTTTGAAAGGGGTTGCCATGCTTCCAAAAAACTACTAGTTTGCTGAAATCTCAGCAAACATTTTTTCACCAAATCTTGATGATACATGGTGGTAATGATCAGTTCACTAATCCCACTTGGCTGCCCAACTTTCACTCTTCTAGGTTCAAGCGTTCGTTTCCAGTAACAGTTTGAATTTTTAGGTTTCACTCTGTTTTCTGCTATATAGATAGATGTGTTTGAAACTCTAAATCAAACACGATTTGTGCTAGCCCCGTGAAACTTGACAAAATGAAGTAGTTCTAAGTTCTATCTCTATGGTTTGTTTCCTCTTGAAGTACCCCATGCAGAGACTGGCGAAGAACACTTTCGTTTGAAAGGGGTTGCCAAGCTTCCAAAAAACTACTAGTTTGCTGAAATCTCAGCAAACATTTTTTCACCAAATCTTGATGATACTTGGTGGTAATGATCAGTTCACTAATCCCACTTGGCTGCCCAACTTTCACTCTTCTAGGTTCAAGCGTTCGTTTCCAGTAACAGTTTGAATTTTTAGGTTTCACTCTGTTTTCTGCTATATAGATAGATGTGTTTGAAACTCTAAATCAAACACGGTTTGTGCTAGCTCCGTGAAACTTGACAAAATGAAGTAGTTCTAAGTTCTATCTCTATGGTTTGTTTCCTCTTGAAGTACCCCATGCAGAGACTGGCGAAGAACACTTTCGTTTGAAAGGGGTTGCCAAGCTTCCAAAAAACTACTAGTTTGCTGAAATCTCAGCCAACATTTTTTCACCAAAACTTGATGATACTTGGTGGTAATGATCAGTTCACTAAGCCTACTTGGCTGCCCAATTTTCACTCTTCTAGGTTCAAGCGTTCGTTTCCAGTAACACTTTGAAATTTTAGGTTTCACTCTGTTTTCTGCTATATAGATAGATGTGTTTGAAACTCTAAATCAAACACGGTTTGTGCTAGCTCCTTGAAACTTGACCAAATGAAGTAGTTCTAAGTTCTATCTCTATGGTTTGTTTCCTCTTGAAGTACCCCATGCAGAGACTGGCGAAGAACACTTTCGTTTGAAAGGAGTTGCCAAGCTTCCAAAAAACTACTCGTTTGCTGAAATCTCAGCAAACATTTTTTCACCAAATCTTGATGATACTTGGTGGTAATGATCAGTTCACTAAGCCCACTTGGCTGCCCAATTTTCACTCTTCTAGGTTCAAGCGTTCGTTTCCAGTAACACTTTGAATTTTTAGGTTTCACTCTGTTTTCTGCTATATAGATAGATGTGTTTGAAACTCTAAATCAAACACGGTTTGTGCTAGCTCCTTGAAACTTGACAAAATGAAGTAGTTCTAAGTTCTATCTCTATGGTTTGCTTCCTCTTGAAGTACCCCATGCAGAGACTGGCGAAAAACACTTTCGTTTGAAAGGGGTTGCCATGCTTCCAAAAAACTACTAGTTTGCTGAAATCTCAGCAAACATTTTTTCACCAAATCTTGATGATACTTGGTGGTAATGATCACTTCACTAATCCCACTTGGCTGCCCAACTTTCACTCTTCTAGGTTCAAGCGTTCGTTTCCAGTAACAGTTTGAATTTTTAGGTTTCACTCTGTTTTCTGCTATATAGATAGATGTGTTTGAAACACTAAATCAAACACGGTTTGTGCTAGCTCCGTGAAACTTGACAAAATGAAGTAGTTCTAAGTTCTATCTCTATGGTTTGTTTCCTCTTGAAGTACCCCATGCAGAGACTGGCAAAGAACACTTTTGTTTGAAAGGGGTTGCCAAGCATCCAAAAAACTACTAGTTTTCTGAAATCTCAGCAACCATTTTTTCACCAAATCTTGATGATACTTGGTGGTAATGATCAGTTCACTAAGCCCACTTGGCTGCCCAACTTTCAATCTTCTAGGTTCAAGCGTTCGTTTCCAGTAACAGTTTGAATTTTTAGGTTTCACTCTGTTTTCTGCTATATAGATAGATGTGTTTGAAACTCTAAATCAAACACGGTTTGTGCTAGCTCCGTGAAACTTGACAAAATGAAGTAGTTCTAAGTTCTATCTCTATGGTTTGTTTCCTCTTGAAGTACCCCATGCAGAGACTGGCGAAGAACACTTTCGATTGAAAGGGGTTGCCAAGCTTCCAAAAATCTACTCGTTTGCTGAAATCTCAGCAAACATGTTTTCACCAAATCTTGATGATACTTGGTGGTAATGATCAGTTCACTAAGCCCACTTGGCTGCCCAATTTTCACTCTTCTAGGTTCAAGCGTTCGTTTCCAGTAACACTTTGAATTTTTAGGTTTCACTCTGTTTTCTGCTATATAGATAGATGTGTTTGAAACTCTAAATCAAACACGGTTTGTGCTAGCTCCTTGAAACTTGACAAAATGAAGTAGTTCTAAGTTCTATCTCTATGGTTTGTTTCCTCTTGAAGTACCCCATGCAGAAACTGGCGAAAAACACTTTCGTTTGAAAGGGGTTGCCATGCTTACAAAAAAGTACTAGTTTGCTGAAATCTCAGCAAACATTTTTTCACCAAATCTTGATGATACTTGGTGGTAATGATCAGTTCACTAATCCCACTTGGCTGCCCAACTTTCACTCTTCTAGGTTCAAGCGTTCGTTTCCAGTAACAGTTTGAATTTTTAGGTTTCACTCTGTTTTCTGCTATATAGATAGACTTGTTTGAAACTCTAAATCAAACACGGTTTCTGCTAGCTCCGTGAAACTTGACAAAATGAAGTAGTTCTAAGTTCTACCTGTATGGTTTGTTTCCTCTTGAAGTACCAAATGCAGAGACTGGCGAAGAACACTTTCGTTTGAAAGGGGTTGCCAAGCTTCCAAAAAACTACTAGTTTGCTGAAATCTCAGCAAACATTTTTTCACCAAATCTTGATGATACTTGGTGGTAATGATCAGTTCACTAAGCCCACTTGGCTGCCCAATTTTCACTCTTCTAGGTTCAAGCGTTCGTTTCCAGTAACACTTTGAATTTTTAGGTTTCACTCTGTTTTCTGCTATATAGATAGATGTGTTTGAAACTCTAAATCAAACACGGTTTGTGCTAGCTCCTTGAAACTTGACCAAATGAAGTAGATCTAAGTTCTATATCTATTGTTTGTTTCCTCTTGAAGTACCCCATGCAGAGACTGGCGAAAAACACTTTCGTTTGAAAGGGGTTGCCAAGCTTCCAAAAAAATTCTCGTTTGCTGAAATCTCAGCAAACATTTTTTCACCAAATGTAGATGATACTTGGTGGTAATGATCAGTTCACTAAGCCCACTTGGCTGCCCAATTTTCACTCTTCTAGGTTCAAGCGTTCGTTTCCAGTAACACTTTGAATTTTTAGGTTTCACTCTGTTTTCTGCTATATAGATAGATGTGTTTGAAACTCTAAATCAAACACGGTTTGTGCTAGCTCCTTGAAACTTGACAAAATGAAGTAGTTCTAAGTTCTATCTCTATGGTTTGTTTCCTCTTGGAGTTCCCCATGCAGAAACTGGCGAAAAACACTTTCGTTTGAAAGGGGTTGCCATGCTTCCAAAAAACTACTAGTTTGCTGAAATCTCAGCAAACATTTTTTCACCAAATCTTGATGATACTTGGTGGTAATGATCAGTTCACTAATCCCACTTGGCTGCCCAACTTTCACTCTTCTAGGTTCAAGCGTTCGTTTCCAGTAACAGTTTGAATTTTTAGGTTTCACTCTGTTTTCTGCTATATAGATAGATGTGTTTGAAACTCTAAATCAAACACGGTTTGTGCTAGCTCCGTGAAACTTGACAAAATGAAGTAGTTCTAAGTTCTATCTCTATGGTTTGTTTCCTCTTGAAGTACCCCATGCAGAGACTGGCGAAGAACACTTTCGTTTGAAAGGGGTTGCCAAGCTTCAAAAAAACTACTCGATTGCTGAAATCTCAGCAAACATTTTTTCACCAAATCTTGATGATACTTGGTGGTAATGATCAGTTCACTAAGCCCACTTGGCTGCCCAATTTTCACTCTTCTAGGTTCAAGCGTTCGTTTCCAGTAACACTTTGAATATTTAGGTTTCACTCTGTTTTCTGCTATATAGATAGATGTGTTTGAAACTCTAAATCAAACACGGTTTGTGCTAGCTCCTTGAAACTTGACCAAATGAAGTAGATCTAAGTTCTATATCTATTGTTTGTTTCCTCTTGAAGTACCCCATGCAGAGACTGGCGAAAAACACTTTTCTTTTAAAGGGGTTGCCAAGCTTCCAAAAAACTACTAGTTTGCTGAAATCTCAGCAAACATTTTTTCACCAAATCTTGATGATACTTGGTGGTAATGATCAGTTCACTAAGCCCACTTGGCTGCCCAATTTTCACTCTTCTAGGTTCAAGCGTTCTTTTCCAATAACCCCTTTAATTTTTAGGTTTCACTTTGTTTTCTGCTATATAGATAGATGTGTTTGAAACTCTAAATCAAACACGGTTTGTGCTAGCTCCGTGAAACTTGACAAAATGAAGTAGTTCTAAGTTCTATCTCTATGGTTTGTTTCCTCTTGAAGTACCCCATGCAGAGACTGGCGAAAAACACTTTCGTTTGAAAGGGGTTGCCAAGCTTCCAAAAAACTACTAGTTTGCTGAAATCTCAGCAAACATTTTTTCACCAAATCTTGATGATACTTGGTGGTAATGATCAGTTCACTAATCCCACTTGGCTGCCCAACTTTCAATCTTCTAGGTTCAAGCGTTCGTTTCCAGTAACAGTTTGAATTTTTAGGTTTCACTCTGTTTTCTGCTATATAGATAGATGTGTTTGAAACTCTAAATCAAACACGGTTTGTGCTAGCTCCGTGAAACTTGACCAAATGAAGTAGTTCTAAGTTCTATCTCTATGGTTTGTTTCCTCTTGAAGTACCCCATGCAGAGACTGGCGAAGAACACTTTCGTTTGAAAGGGGTTGCCAAGCTTCAAAAAAACTACTCGATTGCTGAAATCTCAGCAAACATTTTTTCACCAAATCTTGATGATACTTGGTGGTAATGATCTGTTCACTAAGCCCACTTGGCTGCCCAATTTTCACTCTTCTAGGTTCAAGCGTTCGTTTCCAGTAACACTTTGAATTTTTAGGTTTCACTCTGTTTTCTGCTATATAGATAGATGTGTTTGAAACTCTAAATCAAACACGGTTTGTGCTAGCTCCGTGAAACTTGACAAAATGAAGTAGTTCTAAGTTCTATCTCTATGGTTTGTTTCCTCTTGAAGTACCCCATGCAGAGACTGGCGAAGAACACTTTCGTTTGAAAGGGGTTGCCAAGCTTCCAAAAATCTACTAGTTTGCTGAAATCTCAGCAAACATTTTTTCACCAAATCTTGATGATACTTGGTGGTAATGATCAGTTCACTAAGCCCACTTGGCTGCCCAATTTTCACTCTTCTAGGTTCAAGCGTTCGTTTCCAGTAACACTTTGAATTTTTAGGTTTCACTCTGTTTTCTGCTATTTAGATAGATGTGTTGAAACTCTAAATCAAACACGGTTTGTGCTAGCTCCTTGAAACTTGACCAAATGAAGTAGTTCTAAGTTCTATCTCTATGGTTTGTTTCCTCTTGAAGTACCCCATGCAGAGACTGGCGAATAACACTTTCGTTTGAAAGGGGTTGCCAAGCTTCAAAAAACTACTAGTTTGCTGAAATCTCAGAAAACATTTTTTCACCAAATCTTGATGATACTTGGTGGTAATGATCAGTTCACTAATCCCACTTGGCTGCCCAAATTTTATTCTTCTAGGTTGAAGCTTTCGTTTCCAGTGACTGTTTGAATTTTTAGGTTTCACTCTGTTTTCTCCAACATAGATAGCTGTGTTAGGAATTCTAAATCAAACACGGTTTGTGCTAGCTCCTTGAAACTTGACCAAATGAAGTAGTTCTAAGTTCTATCTCTATGGTTTGTTTCCTCTTGAAGTATCCCATGCAGAGACTGGCGAAAAACACTTTCGTTTGAAAGGGGTTGCCAAGCTTCCAAAAAACTACAAGTTTGCTCAAATCTCAGCAACGATTTTCTCACTAAATCTTGATGATACTTGGTGGTAATGATCAGTTCACTAAGCCCACTTGGCTGCCCAATTTTCACTCTTCTAGGTTCAAGCGTTCGTTTCCAGTAACACTTTGAATTTTTAGGTTTCACTCTGTTTTCTGCTATATAGATAGATGTGTTTGAAACTCTAAATCAAACACGGTTTGTGCTAGCTCCTTGAAACTTGACCAAATGAAGTAGTTCTAAGTTCTATCTCTTTGGTTTGTTTCCTCTTGAAGTACCCCATGCAGAGACTGGCGAAAAACACTTTCGTTTTAAAGGGGTTGCCAAGCTTCCAAAAAACTACTAGTTTGCTGAAATCTCAGCAAACATATTTTCACCAAAACTTGATGATACTTGGTGGTAATGATCAGTTCACTAAGCCCACTTGGCTGCCCAATTTTTACTCTTCTAGGATCAAGCGTTCGTTTCCAGTAACACTTTGAAATTTTAGGTTTCACTCTGTTTTCTGCTATATAGATAGATGTCTTTGAAACTCTAAATCAAACACGGTTTGTGCTAGCTCCTTGAAACTTGACAAAATGAAGTAGTTGTTATTTCTATCTCTATGGTTTTTTTCCTGTTGAAGTACCCCATGCAGAGACTGGCGAAAAACACTTTCGTTTGAAAGGGGTTGCCAAGCTTCCAAAAAACTACTAGTTTGCTGAAATCTCAGCAAACATTTTTTCGCCAAATCTTGATGATACTTGGTGGTAATGATCAGTTCACTAATCCCACTTGGCTGCCCAAATTTTATTCTTCTAGGTTGAAGCTTTCGTTTCCAGTGACTGTTTGAATTTTTAGGTTTCACTCTGTTTTCTCCAACATAGATAGCTGTGTTTGGAATTCTAAATCAAACACGGTTTGTGCTAGCTCATTGAAACTTGAGAAAATGAAGTAGTTCTAACTTCTATCTCTATGGTTTGTTTCCTCTTGAAGTACCCCATGCAGAGACTGGCGAAAAACACTTTCGTTTTAAAGGGGTTGCCAAGCTTCCAAAAAACTACTAGTTTGCTGAAATCTCAGCAAACATTTTTTCACCAAATCTTGATGATACTTGGTGGTAATGATCAGTTCACTAAGCCCACTTGGCTGCCCAATTTTCACTCTTCTAGGTTCAAGCGTTCGTTTCCAGTAACACTTTGAATTTTTAGGTTTAACTCTGTTTTCTGCTATATAGATAGATGTGTTGAAACTCTAAATCAAACACGGTTTGTGCTAGCTCCTTGAAACTTGACCAAATGAAGAAGTTCTAAGTTCTATCTCTATGGTTTATTTCCTCTTGAAGTACCCCATGCAGAGACTGGCGAAAAACACTTTCGTTTTAAAGGGGTTGCCAAGCTTCCAAAAAACTACTAGTTTGCTGAAATCTCAGCAAACATTTTTTCACCAAATCTTGCTGATACTTGGTGGTAATGATCAGTTCACTAAGCCCACTTGGCTGCCCAATTTTTACTCTTCGAGGTTCAAGCGTTCGTTTCCAGTAACACTTTGAAATTTTAGGTTTCACTCTGTTTTCAGCTATATAGATAGATGTGTTTGAAACTCTAAATCAAACACGGTCTGTGCTAGCTCCGTGAATCTTGACAAAATGAAGTAGTTCTAAGTTCTATCTCTATGGTTTGTTTCCTCTTGAAGTACCCCATGCAGAGACTGGCGAAGAACACTTTCGTTTGAAAGGGGTTGCCAAGCTTCCGAAAAACTACTCGTTTGCTGAAATCTCAGCACACATTTTTTAACCATATCTTGATGATACTTGGTGGTAATGCTCAGCTCACTAAGCCCACTTGGCTGCCCAATTTTCACTCTTCTAGGTTCAAGCGTTCGTTTCCAGTAACACTTTGAATTTTTAGGTTTCACTCTGTTTTCTGCTATATAGATAGATGTGTTTGAAACTCTAAATCAAACACGGTTTGTGCTAGCTCCGTGAAACTTGACCAAATGAAGTAGTTCTAAGTTCTATCTCTATGGTTTGTTTCCTCTTGAAGTACCCCATGCAGAGACTGGCGAAGAACACATTCGTTTGAAAGGGGTTGCCAGGCTTCCAAAAAAGTACTCGTTTGCTGAAATCTCAGCAAACATTTTTTCACCAAATCTTGATGATACTTGGTGGTAATGATCAGTTCACTAAGCCCACTTGGCTGCCCAAATTTTATTCTTCTAGTTTGAAGCTTTCGTTTCCAGTGACTGTTTGAATTTTTAGGTTTCACTCTGTTTTCTCCTACATAGATAGCTGTGTTTGGAATTCTAAATCAAACACGGTTTGTGCTAGCTCCTTGAAACTTGACCAAATGAAGTAGTTCTAAGTTCTATCTCTATGGTTTGTTTCCTCTTGAAGTACCCCATGCAGAGACTGGCGAAAAACACTTTCGTTTGAAAGGGGTTGCCAACCTTCCAAAAAACTACTAGTTTGCTGAAATCTCAGCAAACATTTTTTCACCAAATCTTGATGATACTTGGTGGTAATGATCAGTTCACTAAGCCCACTTGGCTGCCCAATTTTCACTCTTCTAGGTTCAAGCGTTCGTTTCCAATAACACTTTGAATTTTTAGGTTTCACTCTGTTTTCTGCTATAAAGATAGATGTGTTTGAAACTCTAAATCAAACACGGTTTGTGCTAGCTCCGTGAAACTTGACAAAATGAAGTAGTTCTAAGTTCTATCTCTATGGTTTGTTTCCTCTTGAAGTACCCCATGCAGAGACTGGCGAAAAACACTTTCGTTTGAAAGGGGTTGCCAAGCTTCCAAAAAACTACTAGTTTGCTGAAATCTCAGCAAACATTTTTTCACCAAATCTTGATGATACTTGGTGGTAATGATCAGTTCACTAATCCCACTTGGCTGCCCAACTTTCAATCTTCTAGGTTCAAGCGTTCGTTTCCAGTAACAGTTTGAATTTTTAGGTTTCACTCTGTTTTCTGCTATATAGATAGATGTGTTTGAAACTCTAAATCAAACACGGTTTGTGCTAGCTCCGTGAAACTTGACCAAATGAAGTAGTTCTAAGTTCTATCTCTATGGTTTGTTTCCTATTGAAGTACCCCATGCAGAGACTGGCGAAGAACACTTTCGTTTGAAAGGGGTTGCCAAGCTTCCAAAACAATACTCGTTTGCTGAAATCTCAGCAAACATGTTTTCACCAAATATTGATGATACTTGGTGGTAATGATCAGTTCACTAAGCCCACTTGGCTGCCCAATTTTCACTCTTCTAGGTTCAAGCGTTCGTTTCCAGTAACACTTTGAATTTTTAGGTTTCACTCTGTTTTCTGCTATATAGATAGATGTGTTTGAAACTCTAAATCAAACACGGTTTGTGCTAGCTCCTTGAAACTTGACAAAATGAAGTAGTTCTAAGTTCTATCTCTATGGTTTGTTTCCTCTTGGAGTACCCCATGCAGAAAGTGGCGAAAAACACTTTCGTTTGAAAGGGGTTGCCATGCTTCCAAAAAACTACTAGTTTGCTGAAATCTCAGCAAACATTTTTTCACCAAATCTTGATGATACTTGGTGGTAATGATCAGTTCACTAATCCCACTTGGCTGCCCAACTTTCACTCTTCTAGGTTCAAGCGTTCGTTTCCAGTAACACTTTGAATTTTTAGGTTTCACTCTGTTTTCTGCTATATAGATAGATGTGTTTGAAACTCTAAATCAAACACGGTTTGTGCTAGCTCCCTGAAACTTGACAAAATGAAGTAGTTCTAAGTTCTATCTCTATGGTTTGTTTCCTCTTGAAGTACCCCATGCAGAGACTGGCGAAGAACACTTTCGTTTGAAAGGGGTTGCCAAGCTTCCAAAAAACTACTCGTTTGCTGAAATCTCAGCAAACATTTTTTCACCAAAACTTGATGATACTTGGTGGTAATGATCTGTTCACTAAGCCAACTTGGCTGCCCAATTTTTACTCTTCTAGGTTCAAGCGTTCGTTTCCAGTAACACTTTGAAATTTTAGGTTTCACTCTGTTTTCTGCTATATAGATAGATGTGTTTGAAACTCTAAATCAAACACGGTTTGTGCTAGCTCCGTGAAACTTGACAAAATGAAGTAGTTCTAAGTTCTATCTCTATGGTTTGTTTCCTCTTGAAGTACCCCATGCAGAGACTGGCGTAAAACACTTTCGTTTTAAAGGGGTTGCCAAGCTTCCAAAAAACTACTAGTTTGCTGAAATCTCAGCAAACATTTTTTCACCAAATCTTGATGATACTTGGTGGTAATGATCAGTTCACTAATCCCACTTGTCTGCCCAAATTTTATTCTTCTAGTTTGAAGCTTTCCTTTCCAGTGTCTGTTTGAATTTTTAGGTTTCACTCTGTTTTCTCCTACATAGATAGCTGTGTTTGGAAATCTAAATCAAACACGGTTTGTGCTAGCTCCTTGAAACTTGACCAAATGAAGTAGTTCTAAGTTCTATTTCTATGTTTTGTTTCCTCTTGAAGTACCCCATGCAGAGACTGGCGAAAAACACTTTCGTTTTAAAGGGGTTGCCAAGCTTCCAAAAAACTACTAGTTTGCTGAAATCTCAGCAAACATTTTTTCACCAAATCTTGATGATACTTGGTGGTAATGATCAGTTCACTAAGCCCACTTGGCTGCCCAATTTTCACTCTTCTAGGTTCAAGCGTTCGTTTCCAGTAACACTTTGAATTTTTAGGTTTAACTCTGTTTTCTGCTATATAGATAGATGTGTTGAAACTCTAAATCAAACACGGTTTGTGCTAGCTCCTTGAAACTTGACCAAATGAAGTAGTTCTAAGTTCTATCTCTATGGTTTATTTCCTCTTGAAGTACCCCATGCAGAGACTGGCGAAAAACACTTTCGTTTTAAAGGGGTTGCCAAGCTTCCAAAAAACTACTAGTTTGCTGAAATCTCAGCAAACATTTTTTCACCAAATCTTGCTGATACTTGGTGGTAATGATCAGTTCACTAAGCCCACTTGGCTGCCCAATTTTTACTCTTCGAGATTCAAGCGTTCGTTTCCAGTAACACTTTGAAATTTTAGGTTTCACTCTGTTTTCTGCTATATAGATAGATGTGTTTGAAACTCTAAATCAAACACGGTCTGTGCTAGCTCCGTGAATCCTGACAAAATGAAGTAGTTCTAAGTTCTATCTCTATGGTTTGTTTCCTCTTGAAGTACCCCATGCAGAGACTGGCGAAGAACACTTTTGTTTGAAAGGGGTTGCCAAGCTTCCGAAAAACTACTCGTTTGCTGAAATCTCAGCACACATTTTTTCAACATATCTTGATGATACTTGGTGGTAATGATCAGCTCACTAAGCCCACTTGGCTGCCCAATTTTCACTCTTCTAGGTTCAAGCGTTCGTTTCCAGTAACACTTTGAATTTTTAGGTTTCACTCTGTTTTCTGCTATATAGATAGATGTGTTTGAAACTCTAAATCAAACACGGTTTGTGCTAGCTCCGTGAAACTTGACCAAATGAAGTAGTTCTAAGTTCTATCTCTATGGTTTGTTTCCTCTTGAAGTACCCCATGCAGAGACTGGCGAAGAACACATTCGTTTGAAAGGGGTTGCCAAGCTTCCAAAAAAGTACTCGTTTGCTGAAACCTCAGCAAACATTTTTTCACCAAATCTTGATGATACTTGGTGGTAATGATCAGTTCACTAAGCCCACTTGGCTGCCCAAATTTTATTCTTCTAGTTTGAAGCTTTTGTTTCCAGTGACTGTTTGAATTTTTAGGTTTCACTCTGTTTTCTCCTACATAGATAGCTGTGTTTGGAATTCTAAATCAAACACGGTTTGTGCTAGCTCCTTGAAACTTGACCAAATGAAGTAGTTCTAAGTTCTATCTCTATGGTTTGTTTCCTCTTGAAGTACCCCATGCAGAGACTGGCGAAAAACACTTTCGTTTGAAAGGGGTTGCCAAGCTTCCAAAAAACTACTAGTTTGCTGAAATCTCAGCAAACATTTTTTCACCAAATCTTGATGATACTTGGTGGTAATGATCAGTTCACTAAGCCCACTTCTCTGCAAAACTTTCACTCTTCTAGGTTCAAGCGTTCGTTTCCAGTAACAGTTTGAGTTTTTAGGTTTCACTCTGTTTTCTGCTATATAGATAGACTTGTTTGAAACTCTAAATCAAACACGGTTTCTGCTAGCTCCGTGAAACTTGACAAAATGAAGTAGTTCTAAGTTCTACCTGTATGGTTTGTTTCCTCTTGAAGTACCAAATGCAGAGACTGGCGAAGAACACTTTCGTTTGAAAGGGGTTGCCATGCTTCCAAAAAACTACTAGTTTGCTCAAATCTCAGCAACCATTTTCTCACCAAATCTTGATGATACTTGGTGGTAATGATCAGTTCACTAAGCCCACTTGGCTGCCCAATTTTCACTCTTCTAGGTTCAAGCGTTCGTTTCCAGTAACACTTTGAATTTTTAGATTTCACTCTGTTTTCTGCTATATAGATAGATGTGTTTGAAACTCTAAATCAAACACGGTTTGTGCTAGCTCCTTGAAACTTGACCAAATGAAGTAGTTCTAAGTTCTATCTCTATGGTTTGTTTCCTCTTGAAGTACCCCATGCAGATACTGGCGAAAAACACTTTTGTTTGAAAGGGGTTGCCAAGCTTCCAAAAAACTACTAGTTTGCTGAAATCTCAGCAAACTTTTTTTCACCAAAACTTGATGATACTTAGTGGTAATGATCAGTTCACTAATCCCACTTGGCTGCCCAACTTTCTCTCTTCTAGGTTCAAGCGTTCATTTCCAGTAACAGTTTGAATTTTTAGGTTTCACTCTGTTTTCTGCTATATAGATAGATGTGTTTGAAACTCTAAATCAAACACGGTTTGTGCTAGCTCCGTGAAACTTGACAAAATGAAGTAGTTCTAAGTTCTATCTCTATGGTTTGTTTCCTCTTGAAGTACCCCATGCAGAGACTGGCGAAGAACACTTTCGTTTGAAAGGGGTTGCCAACTTCCAAAAATCTACTCGTTTGCTGAAATCTCAGCAAACATGTTTTCACCAAATCTTGATGATACTTGGTGGTAATGATCAGTTAACTAAGCCCACTTGGCTGCCCAATTTTCACTCTTCTAGGTTCAAGCGTTCGTTTCCAGTAACACTTTGAATTTTTAGGTTTCACTCTGTTTTCTGCTATATAGATAGATGTGTTTGAAACTCTAAATCAAACACGGTTTGTGCTAGCTCCTTGAAACTTGACCAAATGAAGTAGATCTAAGTTCTATATCTATTGTTTGTTTCCTCTTGAAGTACCCCATGCAGAGACTGGCGAAAAACACTTTCGTTTTAAAGGGGTTGCCAAGCTTCCAAAAAACTACTAGTTTGCTGAAATCTCAGCAAACATTTTTTCACCAAATGTAGATGATACTTGGTGGTAATGATCAGTTCACTAAGCCCACTTGGCTGCCCAATTTTCACTCTTCTAGGTTCAAGCGTTCGTTTCCAATAACACTTTGAATTTTTAGGTTTCACTCTGTTTTCTGCTATATAGATAGATGTGTTTGAAACTCTAAATCAAACACGGTTTGTGCTAGCTCCGTGAAACTTGACAAAATGAAGTAGTTCTAAGTTCTATCTCTATGGTTTGTTTCCTCTTGAAGTACCCCATGCAGAGACTGGCGAAAAACACTTTCGTTTGAAAGGGGTTGCCAAGCTTCCAAAAAACTACTAGTTTGCTGAAATCTCAGCAAACATTCTTTCACCAAATCTTGATGATACTTGGTGGTAATGATCAGTTCACTAATCCCACTTGGCTGCCCAACTTTCAATCTTCTAGGTTCAAGCGTTCGTTTCCAGTAACAGTTTGAATTTTTAGGTTTCACTCTGTTTTCTGCTATATAGATAGATGTGTTTGAAACTCGAAATCAAACACGGTTTGTGCTAGCTCCGTGAAACTTGACAAAATGAAGTAGTTCTAAGTTCTATCTCTATGGTTTGTTTCCTCTTGAAGTACCCCATGCAGAGACTGGCGAAGAACACTTTCGTTTGAAAGGGGTTGCCAAGCTTCCAAAAACTACTCGTTTGCTGAAATCTCAGCAAACATGTTTTCACCAAATCTTGATGATACTTGGTGGTAATGATCAGTTCACTAAGCCCACTTGGCTGCCCAATTTTCACTCTTCTAGGTTCAAGCGTTCGTTTCCAGTAACACTTTGAATTTTTAGGTTTCACTCTGTTTTCTGCTATATAGATAGATGTGTTTGAAACTCTAAATCAAACACGGTTTGTGCTAGCTCCTTGAAACTTGACAAAATGAAGTAGTTCTAAGTTCTATCTCTATGGTTTGTTTCCTCTTGGAGTTCCCCATGCAGAAACTGGCGAAAAACACTTTCGTTTGAAAGGGGTTGCCATGCTTCCAAAAAACTACTAGTTTGCTGAAATCTCAGCAAACATTTTTTCACCAAATCTTGATGATACTTGGTGGTAATGATCAGTTCACTAATCCCACTTGGCTGCCCAATTTTCACTCTTCTAGGTTCAAGCGTTCGTTTCCAGTAACACTTTGAATATTTAGGTTTCACTCTGTTTTCTGCTATATAGATAGATGTGTTTGAAACTCTAAATCAAACACGGTTTGTGCTAGCTCCTTGAAACTTGACCAAATGAAGTAGATCTAAGTTCTATATCTATTGTTTGTTTCCTCTTGAAGTACCCCATGCAGAGACTGGCGAAAAACACTTTCGTTTTAAAGGGGTTGCCAAGCTTCCAAAAAACTACTAGTTTGCTGAAATCTCAGCAAACATTTTTTCACCAAATCTTGATGATACTTGGTGGTAATGATCAGTTCACTAAGCCCACTTGGCTGCCCAATTTTCACTCTTCTAGGTTCAAGCGTTCGTTTCCAATAACCCCTTTAATTTTTAGGTTTCACTCTGTTTTCTGCTATATAGATAGATGTGTTTGAAACTCTAAATCAAACACGGTTTGTGCTAGCTCCGTGAAACTTGACAAAATGAAGTAGTTCTAAGTTCTATCTCTATGGTTTGTTTCCTCTTGAAGTACCCCATGCAGAGACTGGCGAAAAACACTTTCGTTTGAAAGGGGTTGCCAAGCTTCCAAAAAACTACTAGTTTGCTGAAATCTCAGCAAACATTTTTTCACCAAATCTTGATGATACTTGGTGGTAATGATCAGTTCACTAATCCCACTTGGCTGCCCAACTTTCAATCTTCTAGGTTCAAGCGTTCGTTTCCAGTAACAGTTTGAATTTTTAGGTTTCACTCTGTTTTCTGCTATATAGATAGATGTGTTTGAAACTCTAAATCAAACACGGTTTGTGCTAGCTCCGTGAAACTTGACCAAATGAAGTAGTTCTAAGTTCTATCTCTATGGTTTGTTTCCTCTTGAAGTACCCCATGCAGAGACTGGCGAAGAACACTTTCGTTTGAAAGGGGTTGCCAAGCTTCCAAAAAACTACTCATTTGCTGAAATCTCAGCAAACATGTTTTCACCAAATCTTGATGATACTTGGTGGTAATGATCAGTTCACTAAGCCCACTTGGCGGCCCAATTTTCACTCTTCTAGGTTCAAGCGTTCGTTTCCAGTAACACTTTGAATTTTTAGGTTTCACTCTGTTTTCTGCTATATAGATAGATGTGTTTGAAACTCTAAATCAAACACGGTTTGTGCTAGCTCCTTGAAACTTGACAAAATGAAGTAGTTCTAAGTTCTATCTCTATGGTTTGTTTCCTCTTGGAGTACCCCATGCAGAAACTGGCGAAAAACACTTTCGTTTGAAAGGGGTTGCCATGCTTCCAAAAAACTACTAGTGTGCTGAAATCTCAGCAAACATTTTTTCACCAAATCTTGATGATACTTGGAGGTAATGATCAGTTCACTAATCCCACTTGGCTGCCCAACTTTCACTCTTCTAGGTTCAAGCGTTCGTTTCCAGTAACAGTTTGAATTTTTAGGTTTCACTCTGTTTTCTGCTATATAGATAGATGTGTTTGAAACTCTAAATCAAACACGGTTTGTGCTAGCTCCGTGAAACTTGACAAAATGAAGTAGTTCTAAGTTCTATCTCTATGGTTTGTTTCCTCTTGAAGTACCCCATGCAGAGACTGGCGAAGAACACTTTCGTTTGAAAGGGGTTGCCAAGCTTCAAAAAACTACTCGATTGCTGAAATCTCAGCAAACATTTTTTCACCAAATCTTGATGATACTTGGTGGTAATGATCTGTTCACTAAGCCCACTTGGCTGCCCAATTTTCACTCTTCTAGGTTCAAGCGTTCGTTTCCAGTAACACTTTGAATTTTTAGGTTTCACTCTGTTTTCTGCTATATAGATAGATGTGTTTGAAACTCTAAATCAAACACGGTTTGTGCTAGCTCCGTGAAACTTGACAAAATGAAGTAGTTCTAAGTTCTATCTCTATGGTTTGTTTCCTCTTGAAGTACCCCATGCAGAGACTGGCGAAGAACACTTTCGTTTGAAAGGGGTTGCCAAGCTTCCAAAAATCTACTAGTTTGCTGAAATCTCAGCAAACATTTTTTCACCAAATCTTGATGATACTTGGTGGTAATGATCAGTTCACTAAGCCCACTTGGCTGCCCAATTTTCACTCTTCTAGGTTCAAGCGTTCGTTTCCAGTAACACTTTGAATTTTTAGGTTTCACTCTGTTTTCTGCTATTTAGATAGATGTGTTGAAACTCTAAATCAAACACGGTTTGTGCTAGCTCCTTGAAACTTGACCAAATGAAGTAGTTCTAAGTTCTATCTGTATGGTTTGTTTCCTCTTGAAGTACCCCATGCAGAGACTGGCGAAGAACACTTTCGTTTGAAAGGAGTTGCCAAGCTTCCAAAAAACTACTCGTTTGCTGAAATCTCAGCAAACATTTTTTCACCAAATCTTGATGATACTTGGTGGTAATGATCAGTTCACTAAGCCCACTTGGCTGCCCAATTTTCACTCTTGTAGGTTCAAGCGTTCGTTTCCAGTAACACTTTGAATTTTTGGTTTCACTCTGTTTTCTGCTATATAGATAGATGTGTTTGAAACTCTAAATCAAACACGGTTTGAGCTAGCTCCTTGAAACTTGACAAAATGAAGTAGTTCTAAGTTCTATCTCTATGGTTTGTTTCCTCTTGAAGTACCCCATGCAGAAACTGGCGAAAAACACTTTCGTTTGAAAATGGTTGCCATGCTTCCAAAAAACTACTAGTTCGCTGAAATCTCAGCAAACATTTTTTCACCAAATCTTGATGATACTTGGTGGTAATGATCAGTTCACTAATCCCACTTGGCTGCCCGACTTTCACTCTTCTAGGTTCAAGCGTTTGTTTCCAGTAACACTTTGAATTTTTAGGTTTCACTCTGTTTTCTGCTATATAGATAGATGTGTTTGAAACTCTAAATCAAACACGGTTTGTGCTAGCTCCGTGAAACTTGACAAAATGAAGTAGTTCTACGTTCTATCTCTATGGTTTGTTTAATCTTGAAGTACCCCATGCAGAGACTGGCGAAGAACACTTTCGTTTGAAAGGGGTTGCCAAGCTTCCAAAAAACTACTAGTTTGCTGAAATCTCAGCAAACATTTTTTCACCAAATCTTGATGATACTTGGTGGTAATGATCAGTTCACTAAGCCCACTTGGCTGCCCAATTTTCACTCTTCTAGGTTCAAGCGTTCGTTTCCAGTAACAGTTTGAATTTTTAGGTTTCACTCTGTTTTCTGCTATATAGATAGATGTGTTTGAAACTCTAAATCAAACACGGTTTGTGCTAGCTCCGTGAAACTTGACAAAATGAAGTAGTTCTAAGTTCTATCTCTATGGTTTGTTTCCTCTTGAAGTACCCCATGCAGAGACTGGCGAAGAACACTTTCGTTTGAAAGGGGTTGCCAAGCTTCAAAAAAACTACTCGATTGCTGAAATCTCAGCAAACATTTTTTCACCAAATCTTGATGATACTTGGTGGTAATGATCAGTTCACTAAGCCCACTTGGCTGCCCAATTTTCACTCTTCTAGGTTCAAGCGTTCGTTTCCAGTAACACTTTGAATATTTAGGTTTCACTCTGTTTTCTGCTATATAGATAGATGTGTTTGAAACTCTAAATCAAACACGGTTTGTGCTAGCTCCGTGAAACTTGACCAAATGAAGTAGATCTAAGTTCTATATCTATTGTTTGTTTCCTCTTGAAGTACCCCATGCAGAGACTGGCGAAAAACACTTTTCTTTTAAAGGGGTTGCCAAGCTTCCAAAAAACTACTAGTTTGCTGAAATCTCAGCAAACATTTTTTCACCAAATCTTGATGATACTTGGTGGTAATGATCAGTTCACTAAGCCCACTTGGCTGCCCAATTTTCACTCTTCTAGGTTCAAGCGTTCTTTTCCAATAACCCCTTTAATTTTTAGGTTTCACTTTGTTTTCTGCTATATAGATAGATGTGTTTGAAACTCTAAATCAAACACGGTTTGTGCTAGCTCCGTGAAACTTGACAAAATGAAGTAGTTCTAAGTTCTATCTCTATGGTTTGTTTCCTCTTGAAGTACCCCATGCAGAGACTGGCGAAAAACACTTTCGTTTGAAAGGGGTTGCCAAGCTTCCAAAAAACTACTAGTTTGCTGAAATCTCAGCAAACATTTTTTCACCAAATCTTGATGATACTTGGTGGTAATGATCAGTTCACTAATCCCACTTGGCTGCCCAACTTTCAATCTTCTAGGTTCAAGCGTTCGTTTCCAGTAACAGTTTGAATTTTTAGGTTTCACTCTGTTTTCTGCTATATAGATAGATGTGTTTGAAACTCTAAATCAAACACGGTTTGTGCTAGCTCCGTGAAACTTGACCAAATGAAGTAGTTCTAAGTTCTATCTCTATGGTTTGTTTCCTATTGAAGTACCCCATGCAGAGACTGGCGAAGAACACTTTCGTTTGAAAGGGGTTGCCAAGCTTCCAAAACAATACTCGTTTGCTGAAATCTCAGCAAACATGTTTTCACCAAATATTGATGATACTTGGTGGTAATGATCAGTTCACTAAGCCCACTTGGCTGCCCAATTTTCACTCTTCTAGGTTCAAGCGTTCGTTTCCAGTAACACTTTGAATTTTTAGGTTTCACTCTGTTTTCTGCTATATAGATAGATGTGTTTGAAACTCTAAATCAAACACGGTTTGTGCTAGCTCCTTGAAACTTGACAAAATGAAGTAGTTCTAAGTTCTATCTCTATGGTTTGTTTCCTCTTGGAGTACCCCATGCAGAAAGTGGCGAAAAACACTTTCGTTTGAAAGGGGTTGCCATGCTTCCAAAAAACTACTAGTTTGCTGAAATCTCAGCAAACATTTTTTCACCAAATCTTGATGATACTTGGTGGTAATGATCAGTTCACTAATCCCACTTGGCTGCCCAACTTTCACTCTTCTAGGTTCAAGCGTTCGTTTCCAGTAACACTTTGAATTTTTAGGTTTCACTCTGTTTTCTGCTATATAGATAGATGTGTTTGAAACTCTAAATCAAACACGGTTTGTGCTAGCTCCCTGAAACTTGACAAAATGAAGTCGTTCTAAGTTCTATCTCTATGGTTTGTTTCCTCTTGAAGTACCCCATGCAGAGACTGGCGAAGAACACTTTCGTTTGAAAGGGGTTGCCAGGCTTCCAAAAAACTACTCGTTTGCTGAAATCTCAGCAAACATTTTTTCACCAAAACTTGATGATACTTGGTGGTAATGATCTGTTCACTAAGCCCACTTGGCTGCCCAATTTTTACTCTTCTAGGTTCAAGCGTTCGTTTCCAGTAACACTTTGAAATTTTAGGTTTCACTCTGTTTTCTGCTATATAGATAGATGTGTTTGAAACTCTAAATCAAACACGGTTTGTGCTAGCTCCGTGAAACTTGACAAAATGAAGTAGTTCTAAGTTCTATCTCTATGGTTTGTTTCCTCTTGAAGTACCCCATGCAGAGACTGGCGTAAAACACTTTCGTTTTAAAGGGGTTGCCAAGCTTCCAAAAAACTACTAGTTTGCTGAAATCTCAGCGAACATTTTTTCACCAAATCTTGATGATACTTGGTGGTAATGATCAGTTCACTAATCCCACTTGTCTGCCCAAATTTTATTCTTCTAGTTTGAAGCTTTCCTTTCCAGTGTCTGTTTGAATTTTTAGGTTTCACTCTGTTTTCTCCTACATAGATAGCTGTGTTTGGAATTCTAAATCAAACACGGTTTGTGCTAGCTCCTTGAAACTTGACCAAATGAAGTAGTTCTAAGTTCTATTTCTATGTTTTGTTTCCTCTTGAAGTACCCCATGCAGAGACTGGCGAAAAACACTTTCGTTTTAAAGGGGTTGCCAAGCTTCCAAAAAACTACTAGTTTGCTGAAATCTCAGCAAACATTTTTTCACCAAATCTTGATGATACTTGGTGGTAATGATCAGTTCACTAAGCCCACTTGGCTGCCCAATTTTCACTCTTCTAGGTTCAAGCGTTCGTTTCCAGTAACACTTTGAATTTTTAGGTTTAACTCTGTTTTCTGCTATATAGATAGATGTGTTGAAACTCTAAATCAAACACGGTTTGTGCTAGCTCCTTGAAACTTGACCAAATGAAGTAGTTCTAAGTTCTATCTCTATGGTTTATTTCCTCTTGAAGTACCCCATGCAGAGACTGGCGAAAAACACTTTCGTTTTAAAGGGGTTGCCAAGCTTCCAAAAAACTACTAGTTTGCTGAAATCTCAGCAAACATTTTTTCACCAAATCTTGCTGATACTTGGTGGTAATGATCAGTTCACTAAGCCCACTTGGCTGCCCAATTTTTACTCTTCGAGATTCAAGCGTTCGTTTCCAGTAACACTTTGAAATTTTAGGTTTCACTCTGTTTTCTGCTATATAGATAGATGTGTTTGAAACTCTAAATCAAACACGGTCTGTGCTAGCTCCGTGAATCTTGACAAAATGAAGTAGTTCTAAGTTCTATCTCTATGGTTTGTTTCCTCTTGAAGTACCCCATGCAGAGACTGGCGAAGAACACTTTCGTTTGAAAGGGGTTGCCAAGCTTCCGAAAAACTACTCGTTTGCTGAAATCTCAGCACACATTTTTTCAACATATCTTGATGATACTTGGTGGTAATGATCAGCTCACTAAGCCCACTTGGCTGCCCAATTTTCACTCTTCTAGGTTCAAGCGTTCGTTTCCAGTAACACTTTGAATTTTTAGGTTTCACTCTGTTTTCTGCTATATAGATAGATGTGTTTGAAACTCTAAATCAAACACGGTTTGTGCTAGCTCCGTGAAACTTGACCAAATGAAGTAGTTCTAAGTTCTATCTCTATGGTTTGTTTCCTCTTGAAGTACCCCATGCAGAGACTGGCGAAGAACACATTCGTTTGAAAGGGGTTGCCAAGCTTCCAAAAAAGTACTCGTTTGCTGAAACCTCAGCAAAACTTTTTTCACCAAATCTTGATGATACTTGGTGGTAATGATCAGTTCACTAAGCCCACTTGGCTGCCCAAATTTTATTCTTCTAGTTTGAAGCTTTTGTTTCCAGTGACTGTTTGAATTTTTAGGTTTCACTCTGTTTTCTCCTACATAGATAGCTGTGTTTGGAATTCTAAATAAAACACGGTTTGTGCTAGCTCCTTGAAACTTGTCCAAATGAAGTAGTTCTAAGTTCTATCTCTATGGTTTGTTTCCTCTTGAAGTACCCCATGCAGAGACTGGCGAAAAACACTTTCGTTTGAAAGGGGTTGCCAAGCTTCCAAAAAACTACTAGTTTGCTGAAATCTCAGCAAACATTTTTTCACCAAATCTTGATGATACTTGGTGGTAATGATCAGTTCACTAAGCCCACTTCTCTGCCCAATTTTCACTCTTCTAGGTTCAAGCGTTCGTTTCCAGTAACACTTTGAATTTTTAGGTTTCACTCTGTTTTCTGCTATATAGATAGATGTGTTGAAATTCTAAATCAAACACGGTTCGTGCTAGCTCCTTGAAACTTGACCAAATGAAGTAGTTCTAAGTTATATCTCTATGGTTTGTTTCCTCTTGAAGTACCCCATGCAGAGACTGGCGAAAAACACTTTCGTTTGAAAGGTGTTGCCAAGCTTCCAAAAAACTACTAGTTTGCTGAAATCTCAGCAAACATTTTTTCACCAAAACTTGATGATACTTGGTGGTAATGATCAGTTCACTAAGCCCACTTGGCTGCCCAATTTTTATTCTTCTAGGTTCAAGCGTTCGTTTCCAGTAACACTTTGAAATTTTAGGTTTCACTCTGTTTTCTGCTATATAGATAGATGTCTTTGAAACTCTAAATCAAACACGGTTTGTGCTAGCTCCTTGAAACTTGACAAAATGAAGTAGTTGTTAGTTCTATCTCTATGGTTTTTTTCCTCTTGAAGTACCCCATGCAGAGACTGGCGAAAAACACTTTCGTTTGAAAGGGGTTGCCAAGCTTCCCAAAAACTACTAGTTTGCTGAAATCTCAGCAAACATTTTTTCACCAAATCTTGATGATACTTGGTGGTAATGATCAGTTCACTAATCCCACTTGGCTGCCCAAATTTTATTCTTCTAGGTTGAAGCTATCGTTTCCAGTGACTGTTTGAATTTTTAGGTTTCACTCTGTTTTCTCCAACATAGATAGCTGTGTTTGGAATTCTAAATCAAACACGGTTTGTGCTAGCTCCTTGAAACTTGACCAAATGAAGCAGTTCTAAGTTATATCTCTATGGTTTGTTTCCTCTTGAAGTACCCCATGCAGAGACTGGCGAAAAACACTTTCGTTTGAAAGGGGTTGCCAAGCTTCCAAAAAACTACTAGTTTGCTGAAATCTCAGCAAACATTTTTTCACCAAATCTTGATGATACTTGGTGGTAATGATCAGTTCACTAATCCCACTTGGCTGCCCAAATTTTATTCTTCTAGGTTGAAGCTATCGTTTCCAGTAACAGTTTGAATTTTTAGGTTTCACTCTGTTTTCTGCTATATAGATAGATGTGTTTGAAACTCTAAATCAAACACGGTTTGTGCTAGCTCCTTGAAACTTGACCAAATGAAGTAGTTCTAAGTTCTATCTCTATGGTTTGTTTCCTCTTGAAGTACCCCATGCAGAAACTGGCGAAAAACACTTTCGTTTGAAAGGGGTTGCCATGCTTCCAAAAAACTACTAGTTTGCTGAAATCTCAGCAAACATTTTTTCAACAAATCTTGATGATACTTGGTGGTAATGATCAGTTCACTAATCCCACTTGGCTGCCCAACTTTCACTCTTCTAGGTTCAAGCGTTCGTTTCCAGTAACAGTTTGAATTTTTAGGTTTCACTCTGTTTTCTGCTATATAGATAGATGTGTTTGAAACTCTAAATCAAACACGGTTTGTGCTAGCTCCGTGAAACTTGACAAAATGAAGTAGTTCTAAGTTCTATCTCTATGGTTTGTTTCCTCTTGAAGTACCCCATGCAGAGACTGGCAAAGAACACTTTCGTTTGAAAGGGGTTGCCAAGCTTCCAAAAAACTACTTGTTTGCTGAAATCTCAGCAAACATTTTTTCACCAAATCTTGATGATACTTGGTGGTAATGATCAGTTCACTAATCCCACTTGGCTGCGCAAATTTTATTCTTCTAGGTTGAAGCTATCGTTTCCAGTAACAGTTTGAATTTTTAGGTTTCACTCTGTTTTCTGCTATATAGATAGATGTGTTTGAAACTCTAAATCAAACACGGTTTGTGCTAGCTCCTTGAAACTTGACCAAATGAAGTAGTTCTAAGTTCTATCTCTATGGTTTGTTTCCTCTTGAAGTACCCCATGCAGAAACTGGCGAAAAACACTTTCGTTTGAAAGGGGTTGCCAAGCTTCCAAAAAACTACTAGTTTGCTGAAATCTCAGCAAACATTTTTTCACCAAATCTTGATGATACTTGGTGGTAATGATCAGTTCACTAATCCCACTTGGCTGCCCAACTTTCACTCTTCTAGGTTCAAGCGTTCGTTTCCAGTAACAGTTGGAATTTTTAGGTTTCACTCTGTTTTCTGCTATATAGATAGATGTGTTTGAAACTCTAAATCAAACACGGTTTGTGCTAGCTCCGTGAAACTTGACAAAATGAAGTAGTTCTAAGTTCTATCTCTATGGTTTGTTTCCTCTTGAAGTACCCCATGCAGAGACTGGCAAAGAACACTTTCGTTTGAAAGGGGTTGCCAAGCTTCCAAAAAACTACTAGTTTGCTGAAATCTCAGCAAACATTTTTTCACCAAATCTTGATGATACTTGGTGGTAATGATCAGTTCACTAATCCCCCTTGGCTGCCCAACTTTCAATCTTCTAGGTTCAAGCGTTCGTATCCAGTAACAGTTTGAATTTTTAGGTTTCACTCTGTTTTCTGCTATATAGATAGATGTGTTTGAAACTCTAAATCAAACACGGTTTGTGCTAGCTCCGTGAAACTTGACCAAATGAAGTAGTTCTAAGTTCTATCTCTATGGTTTGTTTCCTCTTGAAGTACCAAATGCAGAGACTGGCGAAGAACACTTTCGTTTGAAAGGGGTTGCCAAGCTTCCAAAAAACTACTAGTTTGCTCAAATCTCAGCAACCATTTTCTCACCAAATCTTGATGATACTTGGTGGTAATGATCAGTTCACTAAGCCCACTTGGCTGCCCAATTTTCACTCTTCTAGGTTCAAGCGTTCGTTTCCAGTAACACTTTGAATTTTTAGGTTTCACTCTGTTTTCTGCTATATAGATAGATGTGTTTGAAACTCTAAATCAAACACGGTTTGTGCTACCTCCTTGAAACTTGACCAAATGAAGTAGTTCTAAGTTCTATCTCTATGGTTTGTTTCCTCTTGAAGTACCCCATGCAGAGACTGGCGAAAAACACTTTCGTTTGAAAGGGGTTGCCAAGCTTCCAAAAAACTACTAGTTTGCTGAAATCTCAGCAAACATTTTTTCACCAAAACTTGATGATACTTGGTGGTAATGATCAGTTCACTAAGCCCACTTGGCTGCCCAATTTTTACTCTTCTAGGTTCAAGCGTTCGTTTCCAGTAACACTTTGAAATTTTAGGTTTCACTCTGTTTTCTGCTATATAGATAGATGTCTTTGAAACTCTAAATCAAACACGGTTTGTGCTAGCTCCTTGAAACTTGACAAAATGAAGTAGTTGTTAGTTCTATCTCTAAGGTTTTTTTCCTCTTGAAGTACCCCATGCAGAGACTGGCGAAAAACACTTTCGTTTGAAAGGGGTTGCCAAGCTTCCAAAAAACTACTAGTTTGCTGAAATCTCAGCAAACATTTTTTCACCAAATCTTGATGATACTTGGTGGTAATGATCAGTTCACTAATCTCACTTGGCTGCCCAAATTTTATTCTTCTAGGTTGAAGCTTTCGTTTCCAGTGACTGTTTGAATTTTTAGGTTTCACTCTGTTTTCTCCAACATAGATAGCTGTGTTTGGAATTCTAAATCAAACACGGTTTGTGCTAGCTCTTTGAAACTTGACCAAATGAAGTAGTTCTAAGTTCTATCTCTATGGTTTGTTTCCTCTTGAAGTACCCCATGCAGAAACTGGCGAAAAACACTTTCGTTTGAAAGGGGTTGCCAAGCTTCCAAAAAACTACTAGTTTGCTGAAATCTCAGCAAACATTTTTTCAACAAATCTTGATGATACTTGGTGGTAATGATCAGTTCACTAATCCCACTTGGCTGCCCAACTTTCACTCTTCTAGGTTCAAGCGTTCGTTTCCAGTAACAGTTTGAATTTTTAGGTTTCACTCTGTTTTCTGCTATATAGGTAGATGTGTTTGAAACTCTAAATCAAACACGGTTTGTGCTAGCTCCGTGAAACTTGACAAAATGAAGAAGTTCTAAGTTCTATCTCTATGGTTTGTTTCCTCTTGAAGTACCCCATGCAGAGACTGGCGAAGAACACTTTCGTTTGAAAGGGGTTGCCAAGCTTCCAAAAACTACTAGTTTGCTGAAATCTCAGCAAATATTTTTTCACCAAATCTTGATGATACTTGGTGGTAATGATCAGTTCACTAAGCCCACTTGGCTGCCCAATTTTCACTCTTCTACTTTCAAGCGTTCGTTTCCAGTAACACTTTGAATTTTTAGGTTTCACTCTGTTTTCTGCTATATAGATAGATGTGTTGAAACTCTAAATCAAACACGGTTTGTGCTAGCTCATTGAAACTTGACCAAATGAAGTAGTTCTAAGTTCTATCTCTATGGTTTGTTTCCTCTTGAAGTACCCCATGCAGAGACTGGCGAAGAACACTTTCGTTTGAAAGGGTTTGCCAAGCTTCCAAAAAACTTCTCGTTTGCTGAAATCTCAGCAAACATTTTTTCACCAAATCTTGATGATACTTGGTGGTAATGATCAGTTCACTAAGCCCACTTGGCTGCCCAATTTTCACTCTTCTAGGTTCAAGCGTTCGTTTCCAGTAACACTTTGAATTTTTAGGTTTCACTCTGTTTTCTGCTATATAGATAGATGTCTTTGAAACTCTAAATCAAACACGGTTTGTGCTAGCACCTTGAAACTTGACCAAATGAAGTAGTTCTAAGTTCTATCTCTATGGTTTGTTTCCTCTTGAAGTACCCCAGCAGAGACTGGCGAAAATCACTTTCGTTTTAAAGGGGTTGCCAAGCTTCCAAAAAACTACTAGTATGCTGAAATCTCAGCAAATATTTTTTCACCAAATCTTGATGATACTTGGTGGTAATGATCAGGTCACTAATCCCACTTGGCTGCCCAACTTTCAATCTTCTAGGTTCAAGCGTTCGTTTCCAGTAACAGTTTGAATTTTTAGGTTTCACTCTGTTTTCTGCTATATAGATAGAAGTGTTGAAACTCTAAATCAAACACGGTTTGTGCTAGCTCCTTGAAACTTGACCAAATGAAGTAGTTCTAAATTCTATCTCTATGGTTTGTTTCCTCTTGAAGTACCCCATGCAGAGACTGGCGAAGAACACTTTCATTTGAAAGGGGTTGCCAAGCTTCCAAAAAATTACTAGTTTGCTGAAATCTCAGCAAACATTTTTTCACCAAATCTTGATGATACTTGGTGGTAATGATCAGTTCACTAAGCCTACTTGGCTGCCCAATTTTCACTCTTCTAGGTTCAAGCGTTCGTTTCCAGTAACACTTTGAATTTTTAGGTTTCACTCTGTTTTCTGCTATATAGATAGATGTGTTTGAAACTCTAAATCAAACACGGTTTGTGCTAGCTCCTTGAAACTTGACCAAATGAAGTAGTTCTAAGTTCTATCTCTATGGTTTGTTTCCTCTTGAAGTACCCCATGCAGAGACTGGCGAAAAACACTTTCGTTTTAAAGGGGTTGCCAAGCTTCCAAAAAACTACTAGTTTGCTGAAATCTCAGCAAACATTTTTTCACCAAATCTTGATGATACTTGGTGGTAATGATCAGTTCACTAATCCCACTTGGCTGCCCAACTTCCAATCTTCTAGGTTCAAGCGTTCGTTTCCAGTAACAGTTTGAATTTTTAGGTTTCACTCTGTTTTCTCCTATATAGATAGTTTTGTTTGAAACTCTAAATCAAACTCGGTTTGTGCTAGCTCCGTGAAACTTGACAAAATGAAGTAGTTCTAAGTTCTATCTCTATGGTTTGTTTCCTCTTGAAGTACCCCATGCAGAGACTGGCGAAAAACACTTTCGTTTGAAAGGGGTTGCCATGCTTCCAAAAAACTACTAGTTTGCTGAAATCTCAGCAAACATTTTTTTCACCAACTCTTGATGATGCTTGGTGGAAATGATCAGTTCACTAATCCCTCTTGGCTGCCCAACTTTCACTCTTCTAGGTTCAAGCGTTCGTTTCCAGTAACAGTTTGAATTTTTAGGTTTCACTCTGTTTTCTGCTATATAGATAGATGTGTTTGAAACTCTAAATCAAACACGGTTTGTGCTAGCTCCCTGAAACTTGACAAAATGAAGTAGTTCTAACTTCTATCTCTATGGTTTGTTTCCTCTTGAAGTACCCCATGCAGAGACTGGCGAAGAACACGTTCGTTTGAAAGGGGTTGCCAAGCTTCCAAAAAACTACTCGTTTGCTGAAATCTCAGCAAACATTTTTTCACCAAATCTTGATGATACTTGGTGGTAATGATCAGTTCACTAATCCCACTTGGCTGCCCAACTTTCACTCTTCTAGGTTCAAGCGTTCGTTTCCAGTAACAGTTTGAATTTTTAGGTTTCACTCTGTTTTCTGCTATGTAGATAGATGTGTTTGAAACTCTAAATCAAACACGGTTTTTGCTAGCTCCGTGAAACTTGACAAAATGAAGTAGTTCTAAGTTCTATCTCTATGGTTTGTTTCCTCTTGAAGTACCAAATGCAGAGACTGGCGAAGAACACTTTCGTTTGAAAGGGGTTGCCAAGCTTCCAAAAAACTACTAGTTTGCTGAAATCTCAGCAACCATTTTTTCACCAAATCTTGATGATACTTGGTGGTAATGATCAGTTCACTAAGCCCACTTCCCTGCCCAATTTTCACTCTTCTAGGTTCAAGCGTTCGTTTCCAGTAACACTTTGAATTTTTAGGTTTCACTCTGTTTTCTGATATATAGATAGATGTGTTTGAAACTCTAAATCAAACACGGTTTGTGCTAGCTCCGTGAAACTTGACAAAATGAAGTAGTTCTAAGTTCTATCTCTATGGTTTGTTTCCTCTTGAAGTACCCCATGCAGAGACTGGCGAAAAACACTTTCGTTTTAAAGAGGTTGCCAAGCTTCCAAAAAACTACTAGTTTGCTGAAATCTCAGCAAACATTTTTTCACCAAATCTTGATGACACTTGGTGGTAATGATCAGTTCACTAATCCCACTTGGCTGCCCAACTTTCAATATTCTAGGTTCAAGCGTTCGTTTCCAGTAACAGTTTGAATTTTTAGGTTTCACTCTGTTTTCTGCTATAAAGATAGATGTGTTTGAAACTCTAAATCAAACACGGTTTGTGCTAGCTCCGTGAAACTTGACAAAATGAAGTAGTTCTAAGTTCTATCTCTATGGTTTGTTTCCTCTTGAAGTACCCCATGCAGAGACTGGCGAAGAACACTTTCGTTTGAAACGGGTTGCCAAGCTTCCAAAATACTACTTGTTTGCTGAAATCTCAGCAAACATTTTTTCACCAAATCTTGATGATACTTGGTGGTAATGATCAGTTCACTAATCCCACTTGGCTGCCCAACTTTCACTCTTCTAGGTTCAAGCGTTCGTTTCCAGTAACAGTTTGAATTTTTAGGTTTCACTCTGTTTTCTGCTATATAGATAGATGTGTTTGAAACTCTAAATCAAACACGGTTTGTGCTAGCTCCGTGAAACTTGACAAAATGAAGTAGTTCTAAGTTCTATCTCTATGGTTTGTTTCCTCTTGAAGTACCAAATGCAGAGACTGGCGAAGAACACTTTCGTTTGAAAGGGGTTGCCAAGCTTCCAAAAAACTACTAGTTTGCTGAAATCTCAGCAACCATTTTTTCACCAAATCTTGATGATACTTGGTGGTAATGATCAGTTCACTAAGCCCACTTGGCTGCCCAATTTTCACTCTTCTAGGTTCAAGCGTTCGTTTCCAGTAACACTTTGAATTTTTAGGTTTCACTCTGTTTTCTGCTATATAGATAGCTGTGTTGAAACTCTAAATCAAACACGGTTTGTGCTAGCTCCTTGAAACTTGACCAAATGAAGTAGTTCTAAGTTCTATCTCTATGGTTTGTTTCCTCTTGAAGTACCCCATGCAGAGACTGGCGAAGAACACTTTCGTTTGAAAGGGGTTGCCAAGCTTCCAAAAAACTACTCGTTTGCTGAAATCTCAGCAAACATTTTTTCACCAAATCTTGATGATACTTGGTGGTAATGATCAGTTCACTAAGCCCACTTGGCTGCCCAATTTTCACTCTTCTAGGTTCAAGCGTTCGTTTCCAGTAACACTTTGAATTTTTAGGTTTCACTCTGTTTTCTGCTATATAGATAGATGTGTTTGAAACTCTAAATCAAACACGGTATGTGCTAGCTCCTTGAAACTTGACCAAATGAAGTAGTTCTAAGTTCTATCTCTATGGTTTGTTTCCTCTAGAAGTACCCCATGCAGAGACTGGCGAAGAACACTTTCGTTTGAAAGGGGTTGCTAGCTTCCAAAAAACTACTAGTTGCTGAAATCTCAGCAACCATTTTTTCACCAAAACTTGATGATACTTGGTGGTAATGATCAGTTCACTAAGCCCACTTGGCTGCCCAATTTTCACTCTTCTAGGTTCAAGCGTTCATTTCCAGTAACACTTTGAATTTTTAGGTTTCACTCTGTTTTCTGCTATATAGATAGATGTGTTTGAAACTCTAAATCAAACACGGTTTGTGCTAGCTACTTGAAACTTGACAAAATGAAGTACTTCTAAGTTCTATCTCTATGGTTTTTTCCTCTTGAAGTACCCCATGCAGAGACTGGCGAAAAACACTTTCGTTTTAAAGAGGTTGCCAAGCTTCCAAAAAACTACTAGTTTGCTGAAATCTCAGCAAACATTTTTTCACCAAATCTTGATGATACTTGGTGGTAATGATCAGTTCACTAATCCCACTTGGCTGCCCAACTTTCAATATTCTAGGTTCAAGCGTTCGTTTCCAGTAACAGTTTGAATTTTTAGGTTTCACTCTGTTTTCTGCTATAAAGATAGATGTGTTTGAAACTCTAAATCAAACACGGTTTGTGCTAGCTCCGTGAAACTTGACAAAATGAAGTAGTTCTAAGTTCTATCTCTATGGTTTGTTTCCTCTTGAAGTACCCCATGCAGAGACTGGCGAAGAACACTTTCGTTTGAAACGGGTTGCCAAGCTTCCAAAATACTACTTGTTTGCTGAAATCTCAGCAACCATTTTTTCACCAAATCTTGATGATACTTGGTGGTAATGATCAGTTCACTAATCCCACTTGGCTGCCCAACTTTCACTCTTCTAGGTTCAAGCGTTCGTTTCCAGTAACAGTTTGAATTTTTAGGTTTCACTCTGTTTTCTGCTATATAGATAGATGTGTTTGAAACTCTAAATCAAACACGGTTTGTGCTAGCTCCGTGAAACTTGACAAAATGAAGTAGTTCTAAGTTCTATCTCTATGGTTTGTTTCCTCTTGAAGTACCAAATGCAGAGACTGGCGAAGAACACTTTCGTTTGAAAGGGGTTGCCAAGCTTCCAAAAAACTACTAGTTTGCTGAAATCTCAGCAACCATTTTTTCACCAAATCTTGATGATACTTGGTGGTAATGATCAGTTCACTAAGCCCACTTGGCTGCCCAATTTTCACTCTTCTAGGTTCAAGCGTTCGTTTCCAGTAACACTTTGAATTTTAGGTTTCACTCTGTTTTCTGCTATATAGATAGCTGTGTTGAAACTCTAAATCAAACACGGTTTGTGCTAGCTCCTTGAAACTTGACCAAATGAAGTAGTTCTAAGTTCTATCTCTATGGTTTGTTTCCTCTTGAAGTACCCCATGCAGAGACTGGCGAAGAACACTTTCGTTTGAAAGGGGTTGCCAAGCTTCCAAAAAACTACTCGTTTGCTGAAATCTCAGCAAACATTTTTTCACCAAATCTTGATGATACTTGGTGGTAATGATCAGTTCACTAAGCCCACTTGGCTGCCCAATTTTCACTCTTCTAGGTTCAAGCGTTCGTTTCCAGTAACAGTTTGAATTTTTAGGTTTCACTCTGTTTTCTGCTATATAGATAGATGTGTTTGAAACTCTAAATCAAACACGGTTTGTGCTAGCTACTTGAAACTTGACAAAATGAAGTACTTCTAAGTTCTATCTCTATGGTTTTTTCCTCTTGAAGTACCCCATGCAGAGACTGGCGAAAAACACTTTCGTTTTAAAGAGGTTGCCAAGCTTCCAAAAAACTACTAGTTTGCTGAAATCTCAGCAAACATTTTTTCACCAAATCTTGATGATACTTGGTGGTAATGATCAGTTCACTAATCCCACTTGGCTGCCCAACTTTCAATATTCTAGGTTCAAGCGTTCGTTTCCAGTAACAGTTTGAATTTTTAGGTTTCACTCTGTTTTCTGCTATAAAGATAGATGTGTTTGAAACTCTAAATCAAACACGGTTTGTGCTAGCTCCGTGAAACTTGACAAAATGAAGTAGTTCTAAGTTCTATCTCTATGGTTTGTTTCCTCTTGAAGTACCCCATGCAGAGACTGGCGAAGAACACTTTCGTTTGAAACGGGTTGCCAAGCTTCCAAAATACTACTTGTTTGCTGAAATCTCAGCAAACATTTTTTCACCAAATCTTGATGATACTTGGTGGTAATGATCAGTTCACTAATCCCACTTGGCTGCCCAACTTTCACTCTTCTAGGTTCAAGCGTTCGTTTCCAGTAACAGTTTGAATTTTTAGGTTTCACTCTGTTTTCTGCTATATAGATAGATGTGTTTGAAACTCTAAATCAAACACGGTTTGTGCTAGCTCCGTGAAACTTGACAAAATGAAGTAGTTCTAAGTTCTATCTCTATGGTTTGTTTCCTCTTGAAGTACCAAATGCAGAGACTGGCGAAGAACACTTTCGTTTGAAAGGGGTTGCCAAGCTTCCAAAAAACTACTAGTTTGCTGAAATCTCAGCAACCATTTTTTCACCAAATCTTGATGATACTTGGTGGTAATGATCAGTTCACTAAGCCCACTTGGCTGCCCAATTTTCACTCTTCTAGGTTCAAGCGTTCGTTTCCAGTAACACTTTGAATTTTAGGTTTCACTCTGTTTTCTGCTATATAGATAGCTGTGTTGAAACTCTAAATCAAACACGGTTTGTGCTAGCTCCTTGAAACTTGACCAAATGAAGTAGTTCTAAGTTCTATCTCTATGGTTTGTTTCCTCTTGAAGTACCCCATGCAGAGACTGGCGAAGAACACTTTCGTTTGAAAGGGGTTGCCAAGCTTCCAAAAAACTACTCGTTTGCTGAAATCTCAGCAAACATTTTTTCACCAAATCTTGATGATACTTGGTGGTAATGATCAGTTCACTAAGCCCACTTGGCTGCCCAATTTTCACTCTTCTAGGTTCAAGCGTTCGTTTCCAGTAACACTTTGAATTTTTAGGTTTCACTCTGTTTTCTGCTATATAGATAGATGTGTTTGAAACTCTAAATCAAACACGGTTTGTGCTAGCTCCTTGAAACTTGACCAAATGAAGTAGTTCTAAGTCTATCTCTATGGTTTGTTTCCTCTAGAAGTACCCCATGCAGAGACTGGCGAAGAACACTTTCGTTTGAAAGGGGTTGCCAAGCTTCCAAAAAACTACTAGTTGCTGAAATCTCAGCAACCATTTTTTCACCAAATCTTGATGATACTTGGTGGTAATGATCAGTTCACTAAGCCCACTTGGCTGCCCAATTTTCACTCTTCTAGGTTCAAGCGTTCATTTCCAGTAACACTTTGAATTTTTAGGTTTCACTCTGTTTTCTGCTATATAGATAGATGTGTTTGAAACTCTAAATCAAACACGGTTTGTGCTAGCTACTTGAAACTTGACAAAATGAAGTACTTCTAAGTTCTATCTCTATGGTTTGTTTCCTCTTGAAGTACCCCATGCAGAAACTGGCGAAAAACACTTTCGTTTGAAAGGGGTTGCCATGCTTCCAAAAAACTACTAGTTTGCTGAAATCTCAGCAAACATTTTTTTCACCAAATCTTGATGATACTTGGTGGAAATGATCAGTTCACTAATCCCTCTTGGCTGCCCAACTTTCACTCTTCTAGGTTCAAGCGTTCGTTTCCAGTAACAGTTTGAATTTTTAGGTTTCACTCTGTTTTCTGCTATATAGATAGATGTGTTTGAAACTCTAAATCAAACACGGTTTGTGCTAGCTCCCTGAAACTTGACAAAATGAAGTAGTTCTAAATTCTATCTCTATGGTTTGTTTCCTCTTGAAGTACCCCATGCAGAGACTGGCGAAGAACACGTTCGTTTGAAAGGGGTTGCCAAGCTTCCAAAAAACTACTCGTTTGCTGAAATCTCAGCAAACATTTTTTCACCAAATCTTGATGATACTTGGTGGTAATGATCCGTTCACTAATCCCACTTGGCTGCCCAACTTTCACTCTTCTAGGTTCAAGCGTTCGTTTCCAGTAACAGTTTGAATTTTTAGGTTTCACTCTGTTTTCTGCTATGTAGATAGATGTGTTTGAAACTCTAAATCAAACACGGTTTTTGCTAGCTCCGTGAAACTTTACAAAATGAAGTAGTTCTAAGTTCTATCTCTATGGTTTGTTTCCTCTTGAAGTACCCAATGCAGAGACTGGCGAAGAACACTTTCGTTTGAAAGGGGTTGCCAAGCTTCCAAAAAACTACTAGTTTACTGAAATCTCAGCAACCATTTTTTCACCAAATCTTGATGATACTTGGTGGTAATGATCAGTTCACTAAGCCCACTTCCCTGCCCAATTTTCACTCTTCTAGGTTCAAGCGTTCGTTTCCTGTAACACTTTGAATTTTTAGGTTTCACTCTGTTTTCTGATATATAGATAGATGTGTTTGAAACTCTAAATCAAACACGGTTTGTGCTAGCTCCGTGAAACTTGACAAAATGAAGTAGTTCTAAGTTCTATCTCTATGGTTTGTTTCCTCTTGAAGTACCAAATGCAGAGACTGGCGAAGAACACTTTCGTTTGAAAGGGGTTGCCAAGCTTCCAAAAAACTACTAGTTTGCTGAAATCTCAGCAACCATTTTTTCACCAAATCTTGATGATACTTGGTGGTAATGATCAGTTCACTAAGCCCACTTGGCTGCCCAATTTTCACTCTTCTAGGTTCAAGCGTTCGTTTCCAGTAACACTTTGAATTTTTAGGTTTCACTCTGTTTTCTGCTATATAGATAGCTGTGTTGAAACTCTAAATCAAACACGGTTTGTGCTAGCTCCTTGAAACTTGACCAAATGAAGTAGTTCTAAGTTCTATCTCTATGGTTTGTTTCCTCTTGAAGTACCCCATGCAGAGACTGGCGAAGAACACTTTCGTTTGAAAGGGGTTGCCAAGCTTCCAAAAAACTACTCGTTTGCTGAAATCTCAGCAAACATTTTTTCACCAAATCTTGATGATACTTGGTGGTAATGATCAGTTCAACTAAGCCCACTTGGCTGCCCAATTTTCACTCTTCTAGGTTCAAGCGTTCGTTTCCAGTAACACTTTGAATTTTTAGGTTTCACTCTGTTTTCTGCTATATAGATAGATGTGTTTGAAACTCTAAATCAAACACGGTTTGTGCTAGCTCCTTGAAACTTGACCAAATGAAGTAGTTCTAAGTTCTATCTCTATGGTTTGTTTCCTCTAGAAGTACCCCATGCAGAGACTGGCGAAGAACACTTTCGTTTGAAAGGGGTTGCCAAGCTTCCAAAAAACTACTAGTTGCTGAAATCTCAGCAACCATTTTTTCACCAAATCTTGATGATACTTGGTGGTAATGATCAGTTCACTAAGCCCACTTGGCTGCCCAATTTTCACTCTTCTAGGTTCAAGCGTTCATTTCCAGTAACACTTTGAATTTTTAGGTTTCACTCTGTTTTCTGCTATATAGATAGATGTGTTTGAAACTCTAAATCAAACACGGTTTGTGCTAGCTACTTGAAACTTGACAAAATGAAGTACTTCTAAGTTCTATCTCTATGGTTTGTTTCCTCTTGAAGTACCCCATGCAGAGACTGGCGAAAAACACTTTCGTTTTAAAGAGGTTGCCAAGCTTCCAAAAAACTACTAGTTTGCTGAAATCTCAGCAACCATTTTTTCACCAAATCTTGATGATACTTGGTGGTAATGATCAGTTCACTAAGCCCACTTGGCTGCCCAATTTTCACTCTTCTATGTTCAAGCGTTCATTTCCAGTAACACTTTGAATTTTTAGGTTTCACTCTGTTTTCTGCTATATAGATAGATGTGTTTGAAACTCTAAATCAAACACGGTTTGTGCTAGCTACTTGAAACTTGACAAAATGAAGTACTTCTAAGTTCTATCTCTATGGTTTGTTTCCTCTTGAAGTACCCCATGCAGAAACTGGCGAAAAACACTTTCGTTTGAAAGGGGTTGCCATGCTTCCAAAAAACTACTAGTTTGCTGAAATCTCAGCAAACATTTTTTTCACCAAATCTTGATGATACTTGGTGGAAATGATCAGTTCACTAATATCTCTTGGCTGCCCAACTTTCACTCTTCTAGGTTCAAGCGTTCGTTTCCAGTAACAGTTTGAATTTTTAGGTTTCACTCTGTTTTCTGCTATATAGATAGATGTGTTTGAAACTCTAAATCAAACACGGTTTGTGCTAGCTCCCTGAAACTTGACAAAATGAAGTAGTTCCAAATTCTATCTCTATGGTTTGTTTCCTCTTGAAGTACCCCATGCAGAGACTGGCGAAGAACACGTTCGTTTGAAAGGGGTTGCCAAGCTTCCAAAAAACTACTCGTTTGCTGAAATCTCAGCAAACATTTTTTCACCAAATCTTGATGATACTTGGTGGTAATGATCAGTTCACTAATCCCACTTGGCTGCCCAACTTTCACTCTTCTAGGTTCAAGCGTTCGTTTCCAGTAACAGTTTGAATTTTTAGGTTTCACTCTGTTTTCTGCTATGTAGATAGATGTGTTTGAAACTCTAAATCAAACACGGTTTTTGCTAGCTCCGTGAAACTTTACAAAATGAAGTAGTTCTAAGTTCTATCTCTATGGTTTGTTTCCTCTTGAAGTACCAAATGCAGAGACTGGCGAAGAACACTTTCGTTTGAAAGGGGTTGCCAAGCTTCCAAAAAACTACTAGTTTGCTGAAATCTCAGCAACCATTTTTTCACCAAATCTTGATGATACTTGGTGGTAATGATCAGTTCACTAAGCCCACTTCCCTGCCCAATTTTCACTCTTCTAGGTTCAAGCGTTCGTTTCCTGTAACACTTTGAATTTTTAGGTTTCACTCTGTTTTCTGATATATAGATAGATGTGTTTGAAACTCTAAATCAAACACGGTTTGTGCTAGCTCCGTGAAACTTGACAAAATGAAGTAGTTCTAAGTTCTATCTCTATGGTTTGTTTCCTCTTGAAGTACCCCATGCAGAGACTGGCGAAAAACACTTTCGTTTGAAAGGGCTTGCCATGCTTCCAAAAAACTACTAGTTTGCTGAAATCTCAGCAAACATTTTTTCACCAAATCTTGATGATACTTGGTGGTAATGATCAGTTCACTAATCCCACTTGGCTTCCCAACTTTCACTCTTCTAGGTTCAAGCGTTCGTTTCCAGTAACAGTTTGAATTTTTAGGTTTCACTCTGTTTTCTGCTATATAGATAGATGTGTTTGAAACTCTAAATCAAACACGGTTTGTGCTAGCACCGTGAAACTTGACAAAATGAAGTAGTTCTAAGTTCTATCTCTATGGTTTGTTTCCTCTTGAAGTACCAAATGCAGAGACTGGCGAAGAACACTTTCGTTTGAAAGGGGTTGCCAAGCTTCCAAAAAACTACTAGTTTGCTGAAATCTCAGAAACCATTTTTTCACCAAATCTTGATGATACTTGGTGGTAATGATCAGTTCACTAAGCCCACTTGGCTGCCCAATTTTCACTCTTCTAGGTTCAAGCGTTCGTTTCCAGTAACACTTTGAATTTTTAGGTTTCACTCTGTTTTCTGCTATATAGATAGACGTGTTGAAACTCTAAATCAAACACGGTTTGTGCTAGCTCCTTGAAACTTGACCAAATGAAGTAGTTCTAAGTTCTATCTCTATGGTTTGTTTCCTCTTGAAGTACCCCATGCAGAGACTGGCGAAGAACACTTTCGTTTGAAAGGGGTTGCCAAGCTTCCAAAAAACTACTCGTTGCTGAAATCTCAGCAACCATTTTTTCACCAAATCTTGATGATACTTGGTGGTAATGATCAGTTCACTAAGCCCACTTGGCTGCCCAATTTTCACTCTTCTAGGTTCAAGCGTTCGTTTCCAGTAACAATTTGAATTTTTAGGTTTCACTCTGTTTTCTGCTATATAGATAGATGTGTTGAAACTCTAAATCAAACACGGTTTGTGCTAGCTCCTTGAAACTTGACAAAATGAAGTAGTTCTAAGTTCTATCTCTATGGTTTGTTTCCTCTTGAAGTACCAAATGCAGAGACTGGCGAAGAACACTTTCGTTTGAAAGGGGTTGCCAAGCTTCCAAAAAACTACTATTTTGCTGAAATCTCAGCAACCATTTTTTCACCAAATCTTGACGATACTTGGTGGTAATGATCAGTTCACTAAGCCCACTTGGCTGCCCAATTTTCACTCTTCTAGGTTCAAGCGTTCGTTTCCAGTAACACTTTGAATTTTTAGGTTTCACTCTGTTTTCTGCTATATAGATAGATGTGTTTGAAACTCTAAATCAAACACGGTTTGTGCTAGCTCCCTGAAACTTGACAAAATGAAGTAGTTCTAAATTCTATCTCTATGGTTTGTTTCCTCTTGAAGTACCCCATGCAGAGACTGGCGAAAAACACTTTCGTTTTAAAGAGGTTGCCAAGCTTCCAAAAAACTACTAGTTTGCTGAAATCTCAGCAAACATTTTTTCACCAAATCTTGATGATACTTGGTGGTAATGATCAGTTCACTAATCCCACTTGGCTGCCCAACTTTCAATATTCTAGGTTCAAGCGTTCGTTTCCAGTAACAGTTTGAATTTTTAGGTTTCACTCTGTTTTCTGCTATAAAGATAGATGTGTTTGAAACTCTAAATCAAACACGGTTTGTGCTAGCTCCGTGAAACTTGACAAAATGAAGTAGTTCTAAGTTCTATCTCTATGGTTTGTTTCCTCTTGAAGTACCCCATGCAGAGACTGGCGAAGAACACTTTCGTTTGAAACGGGTTGCCAAGCTTCCAAAATACTACTTGTTTGCTGAAATCTCAGCAAACATTTTTTCACCAAATCTTGATGATACTTGGTGGTAATGATCAGTTCACTAATCCCACTTGGCTGCCCAACTTTCACTCTTCTAGGTTCAAGCGTTCGTTTCCAGTAACAGTTTGAATTTTTAGGTTTCACTCTGTTTTCTGCTATATAGATAGATGTGTTTGAAACTCTAAATCAAACACGGTTTGTGCTAGCTCCGTGAAACTTGACAAAATGAAGTAGTTCTAAGTTCTATCTCTATGGTTTATTTCCTCTTGAAGTACCAAATGCAGAGACTGGCGAAGAACACTTTCGTTTGAAAGGGGTTGCCAAGCTTCCAAAAAACTACTAGTTTGCTGAAATCTCAGCAACCATTTTTTCACCAAATCTTGATGATACTTGGTGGTAATGATCAGTTCACTAAGCCCACTTTCCTGCCCAATTTTCACTCTTCTAGGTTCAAGCGTTCGTTTCCAGTAACACTTTGAATTTTTAGGTTTCACTCTGTTTTCTGCTATATAGATAGATGTGTTTGAAACTCTAAATCAAACACAGTTTGTGCTAGCTCCGTGAAACTTGACAAAATGAAGTAGTTCTAAGTTCTATCTCTATGGTTTGTTTCCTCTTGAAGTACCCCATGCAGAGACTGGCGAAAAACACTTTCGTTTGAAAGGGCTTGCCATGCTTCCAAAAAACTACTAGTTTGCTGAAATCTCAGCAAACATTTTTTCACCAAATCTTGATGATACTTGGTGGTAATGATCAGTTCACTAATCCCACTTGGCTTCCCAACTTTCACTCTTCTAGGTTCAAGCGTTCGTTCCAGTAACAGTTTGAATTTTTAGGTTTCACTCTGTTTTCTGCTATATAGATAGATGTGTTTGAAACTCTAAATCAAACACGGTTTGTGCTAGCACCGTGAAACTTGACAAAATGAAGTAGTTCTAAGTTCTATCTCTATGGTTTGTTTCCTCTTGAAGTACCAAATGCAGAGACTGGCGAAGAACACTTTCGTTTGAAAGGGGTTGCCAAGCTTCCAAAAAACTAATAGTTTGCTGAAATCTCAGCAACCATTTTTTCACCAAATCTTGATGATACTTGGTGGTAATGATCAGTTCACTAAGCCCACTTGGCTGCCCAATTTTCACTCTTCTAGGTTCAAGCGTTCGTTTCCAGTAACACTTTGAATTTTTAGGTTTCACTCTGTTTTCTGCTATATAGATAGCTGTGTTGAAACTCTAAATCAAACACGGTTTGTGCTAGCTCCTTGAAACTTGACCAAATGAAGTAGTTCTAAGTTCTATCTCTATGGTTTGTTTCCTCTTGAAGTATCCCATGCAGAGACTGGCGAAGAACACTTTCGTTTGAAAGGGGTTGCCAAGCTTCCAAAAAACTACTCGTTTGCTGAAATCTCAGCAAACATTTTTTCACCAAATCTTGATGATACTTGGTGGTAATGATCAGTCCACTAAGCCCACTTGGCTGCCCAATTTTCACTCTTCTAGGTTCAAGCGTTCGTTTCCAGTAACACTTTGAATTTTTAGGTTTCACTCTGTTTTCTGCTATATAGATAGATGTGTTTGAAACTCTAAATCAAACACGGTTTGTGCTAGCTCCTTGAAACTTGACCAAATAAAGTAGTTCTAAGTTCTATCTCTATGGTTTGTTTCCTCTTGATGTACCCCATGCAGAGACTGGCGAAAAACACTTTCGTTTGAAAGGGGTTGCCAAGCTTCCAAAAAACTACTAGTTTGCTGAAATCTCAGCAAACATTTTTTCACCAAATCTTGATGATACTTGGTGGTAATGATCAGTTCACTAATCCCACTTGGCTGCCCAACTTTCAATCTTCTAGTTTCAAGCGTTCGTTTCCAGTAACAGTTTGAATTTTTAGGTTTCACTCTGTTTTCTCCTATATAGATAGATGTGTTTGAAACTCTAAATCAAACACGGTTTGTGCTAGCTCCGTGAAACTTGACAAAATGAAGTAGTTCTAAGTTCTATCTCTATGGTTTGTTTCCTCTTGAAGTACCCCATGCAGAGACTGGCGAAAAACACTTTCGTTTGAAAGGGGTTGCCATGCTTCCAAAAAACTACTAGTTTGCTGAAATCTCAGCAAACATTTTTTTCACCAAATCTTGATGATACTTGGTGGAAATGATCAGTTCACTAATCCCTCTTGGCTGCCCAACTTTCACTCTTCTAGGTTCAAGCGTTCGTTTCCAGTAACAGTTTGAATTTTTAGGTTTCACTCTGTTTTCTGCTATATAGATAGATGTGTTTGAAACTCTAAATCAAACACGGTTTGTGCTAGCTCCCTGAAACTTGACAAAATGAAGTAGTTCTAAATTCTATCTCTATGGTTTGTTTCCTCTTGAAGTACCCCATGCAGAGACTGGCGAAGAACACGTTCGTTTGAAAGGGGTTGCCAAGCTTCCAAAAAACTACTCGTTTGCTGAAATCTCAGCAAACATTTTTTCACCAAATCTTGATGATACTTGGTGGTAATGATCAGTTCACTAATCCCACTTGGCTTCCCAACTTTCACTCTTCTAGGTTCAAGCGTTCCTTTCCAGTAACAGTTTGAATTTTTAGGTTTCACTCTGTTTTCTGCTATATAGATAGATGTGTTGAAACTCTAAATCAAACACGGTTTGTGCTAGCTGCTTGAAACTTGACCAAATGAAGTAGTTCTAAGTTCTATCTCTATGGTTTGTTTCCTCTTGAAGTACCCCATGCAGAGACTGGCGAAGAACACTTTCGTTTTAAAGGGGTTGCCAAGCTTCCAAAAAACTACTAGTTTGCTGAAATCTCAGCAAACATTTTTTCACCAAATCTTGATGATACTTGGTGGTAATGATCAGTTCACTAATCCCACTTGGCTGCCCAATTTTCACTCTTCTAGGTTCAAGCGTTCGTTTCCAGTAACACTTTGAATTTTTAGGTTTCACTCTGTTTTCTGCTATATAGATAGATGTGTTTGAAACTCTAAATCAAACACGGTTTGTGCTAGCTCCTTGAAACTTGACCAAATGAAGTAGTTCTAAGTTCTATCTCTATGGTTTGTTTCCTCTTGAAGTACCCCATGCAGAGACTGGCGAAGAACACTTTCGTTTGAAAGGGGTTGCCAAGCTTCCCAAAAACTACAAGTTGCTGAAATCTCAGCAACCATTTTTTCACCAAATCTTGATGATACTTGGTGGTAATGATCAGTTCACTAAGCCCACTTGGCTGCCCAATTTTCACTCTTCTAGGTTCAAGCGTTCGTTTCCAGTAACACTTTGAATTTTTAGGTTTCACTCTGTTTTCTGCTATATAGATAGATGTGTTGAAACTCTAAATCAAACACGGTTTGTGCTAGCTGCTTGAAACTTGACAAAATGAAGTAGTTCTAAGTTCTATCTCTATGGTTTGTTTCCTCTTGAAGTACCCCATGCAGAGACTGGCGAAGAACACTTTCGTTTTAAAGGGGTTGCCAAGCTTCCAAAAAACTACTAGTTTGCTGAAATCTCAGCAAACATTTTTTCACCAAATCTTGATGATACTTGGTGGTAATGATCAGTTCACTAATCCCACTTGGCTGCCCAATTTTCACTCTTCTAGGTTCAAGCGTTCGTTTCCAGTAACACTTTGAATTTTTAGGTTTCACTCTGTTTTCTGCTATATAGATAGATGTGTTTGAAACTCTAAATCAAACACGGTTTGTGCTAGCTCCTTGAAACTTGACCAAATGAAGTAGTTCTAAGTTCTATCTCTATGGTTTGTTTCCTCTTGAAGTACCCCATGCAGAGACTGGCGAAGAACACTTTCGTTTGAAAGGGGTTGCCAAGCTTTCCAAAAACTACAAGTTGCTGAAATCTCAGCAACCATTTTTTCACCAAATCTTGATGATACTTGGTGGTAATGATCAGTTCACTAATCCCACTTGGCTTCCCAACTTTCACTCTTCTAGGTTCAAGCGTTCGTTTCCAGTAACAGTTTGAATTTTTAGGTTTCACTCTGTTTTCTGCTATATAGATAGATGTGTTTGAAACTCTAAATCAAACACGGTTTGTGCTAGCTCCTTGAAACTTGACCAAATGAAGTAGTTCTAAGTTCTATCTCTATGGTTTGTTTCCTCTTGAAGTACCCCATGCAGAGACTGGCGAAGAACACTTTCGTTTGAAAGGGGTTGCCAAGCTTTCCAAAAACTACAAGTTGCTGAAATCTCAGCAACCATTTTCTCACCAAATCTTGATGATACTTGGTGGTAATGATCAGTTCACTAATCCCACTTGGCTTCCCAACTTTCACTCTTCTAGGTTCAAGCGTTCGTTTCCAGTAACAGTTTGAATTTTTAGGTTTCACTCTGTTTTCTGCTATATAGATAGATGTGTTTGAAACTCTAAATCAAACACGGTTGGTGCTAGCACCGTGAAACTTAACAAAATGAAGTAGTTCTAAGTTCTATCTCTATGGTTTGTTTCCTCTTGAAGTACCAAATGCAGAGACTGGCGAAGAACACTTTCGTTTGAAAGGGGTTGCCAAGCTTCCAAAAAACTACTATTTTGCTGAAATCTCAGCAACCATTTTTTCACCAAATCTTGATGATACTTGGTGGTAATGATCAGTTCACTAAGCCCACTTGGCTGCCCAATTTTCACTCTTCTAGGTTCAAGCGTTCGTTTCCAGTAACACTTTGAATTTTTAGGTTTCACTCTGTTTTCTGCTATATAGATAGATGTGTTTGAAACTCTAAATCAAACACGCTTTGTGCTAGCTCCTTCAAACTTGAACAAATGAAGTAGTTCTAAGTTCTATCTCTATGGTTTGTTTCCTCTTGAAGTACCCCATGCAGAGACTGGCGAAAAACACTTTCGTTTTAAAGAGGTTGCCAAGCTTCCAAAAAACTACTAGTGTGCTGAAATCTCAGCAAACATTTTTTCACCAAATCTTGATGATACTTGGTGGTAATGATCAGTTCACTAATCCCACTTGGCTGCCCAACTTTCAATATTCTAGGTTCAAGCGTTCGTTTCCAGTAACAGTTTGAATTTTTAGGTTTCACTCTGTTTTCTGCTATAAAGATAGATGTGTTTGAAACTCTAAATCAAACACGGTTTGTGCTAGCTCCGTGAAACTTGACAAAATGAAGTAGTTCTAAGTTCTATCTCTATGGTTTGTTTCCTCTTGAAGTACCCCATGCAGAGACTGGCGAAGAACACTTTCGTTTGAAACGGGTTGCCAAGCTTCCAAAATACTACTTGTTTGCTGAAATCTCAGCAAACATTTTTTCACCAAATCTTGATGATACTTGGTGGTAATGATCAGTTCACTAATCCCACTTGGCTGCCCAACTTTCACTCTTCTAGGTTCAAGCGTTCGTTTCCAGTAACAGTTTGAATTTTTAGGTTTCACTCTGTTTTCTGCTATATAGATAGATGTGTTTGAAACTCTAAATCAAACACGGTTTGTGCTAGCTCCGTGAAACTTGACAAAATGAAGTGGTTCTAAGTTCTATCTCTATGGTTTGTTTCCTCTTGAAGTACCAAATGCAGAGACTGGCGAAGAACACTTTCGTTTGAAAGGGGTTGCCAAGCTTCCAAAAAACTACTAGTTTGCTGAAATCTCAGCAACCATTTTTTCACCAAATCTTGATGATACTTGGTGGTAATGATCAGTTCACTAAGCCCACTTGGCTGCCCAATTTTCACTCTTCTAGGTTCAAGCGTTCGTTTCCAGTAACACTTTGAATTTTTAGGTTTCACTCTGTTTTCTGTTATATAGATAGCTGTGTTGAAACTCTAAATCAAACACGGTTTGTGCTAGCTCCTTGAAACTTGACCAAATGAAGTAGTTCTAAGTTCTATCTCTATGGTTTGTTTCCTCTTGAAGTACCCCATGCAGAGACTGGCGAAGAACACTTTCGTTTGAAAGGGGTTGCCAAGCTTCCAAAAAACTACTCGTTTGCTGAAATCTCAGCAAACATTTTTTCACCAAATCTTGATGATACTTGGTGGTAATGATCAGTTCACTAAGCCCACTTGGCTGCCCAATTTTCACTCTTCTAGGTTCAAGCGTTCGTTTCCAGTAACACTTTGAATTTTTAGGTTTCACTCTGTTTTCTGCTATATAGATAGATGTGTTTGAAACTCTAAATCAAACACGGTTTGTGCTAGCTCCTTGAAACTTGACCAAATGAAGTAGTTCTAAGTTCTATCTCTATGGTTTGTTTCCTCTAGAAGTACCCCATGCAGAGACTGGCGAAGAACACTTTCGTTTGAAAGGGGTTGCCAAGCTTCCAAAAAACTACTAGTTGCTGAAATCTCAGCAACCATTTTTTCACCAAAACTTGATGATACTTGGTGGTAATGATCAGTTCACTAAGCCCACTTGGCTGCCCAATTTTCACTCTTCTAGGTTCAAGCGTTCATTTCCAGTAACACTTTGAATTTTTAGGATTCACTCTGTTTTCTGCTATATAGATAGATGTGTTTGAAACTCTAAATCAAACACGGTTTGTGCTAGCTACTTGAAACTTGACAAAATGAAGTACTTCTAAGTTCTATCTCTATGGTTTTTTCCTCTTGAAGTACCCCATGCAGAGACTGGCGAAAAACACTTTCGTTTTAAAGAGGTTGCCAAGCTTCCAAAAAACTACTAGTTTGCTGAAATCTCAGCAAACATTTTTTCACCAAATCTTGATGATACTTGGTGGTAATGATCAGTTCACTAATCCCACTTGGCTGCCCAACTTTCAATATTCTAGGTTCAAGCGTTCGTTTCCAGTAACAGTTTGAATTTTTAGGTTTCACTCTGTTTTCTGCTATAAAGATAGATGTGTTTGAAACTCTAAATCAAACACGGTTTGTGCTAGCTCCGTGAAACTTGACAAAATGAAGTAGTTCTAAGTTCTATCTCTATGGTTTGTTTCCTCTTGAAGTACCCCATGCAGAGACTGGCGAAGAACACTTTCGTTTGAAACGGGTTGCCAAGCTTCCAAAATACTACTTGTTTGCTGAAATCTCAGCAAACATTTTTTCACCAAATCTTGATGATACTTGGTGGTAATGATCAGTTCACTAATCCCACTTGGCTGCCCAACTTTCACTCTTCTAGGTTCAAGCGTTCGTTTCCAGTAACAGTTTGAATTTTTAGGTTTCACTCTGTTTTCTGCTATATAGATAGATGTGTTTGAAACTCTAAATCAAACACGGTTTGTGCTAGCTCCGTGAAACTTGACAAAATGAAGTAGTTCTAAGTTCTATCTCTATGGTTTGTTTCCTCTTGAAGTACCAAATGCAGAGACTGGCGAAGAACACTTTCGTTTGAAAGGGGTTGCCAAGCTTCCAAAAAACTACTAGTTTGCTGAAATCTCAGCAACCATTTTTTCACCAAATCTTGATGATACTTGGTGGTAATGATCAGTTCACTAAGCCCACTTGGCTGCCCAATTTTCACTCTTCTAGGTTCAAGCGTTCGTTTCCAGTAACACTTTGAATTTTAGGTTTCACTCTGTTTTCTGCTATATAGATAGCTGTGTTGAAACTCTAAATCAAACACGGTTTGTGCTAGCTCCTTGAAACTTGACCAAATGAAGTAGTTCTAAGTTCTATCTCTATGGTTTGTTTCCTCTTGAAGTACCCCATGCAGAGACTGGCGAAGAACACTTTCGTTTGAAAGGGGTTGCCAAGCTTCCAAAAAACTACTCGTTTGCTGAAATCTCAGCAAACATTTTTTCACCAAATCTTGATGATACTTGGTGGTAATGATCAGTTCACTAAGCCCACTTGGCTGCCCAATTTTCACTCTTCTAGGTTCAAGCGTTCGTTTCCAGTAACACTTTGAATTTTTAGGTTTCACTCTGTTTTCTGCTATATAGATAGATGTGTTTGAAACTCTAAATCAAACACGGTTTGTGCTAGCTCCTTGAAACTTGACCAAATGAAGTAGTTCTAAGTTCTATCTCTATGGTTTGTTTCCTCTAGAAGTACCCCATGCAGAGACTGGCGAAGAACACTTTCGTTTGAAAGGGGTTGCCAAGCTTCCAAAAAACTACTAGTTGCTGAAATCTCAGCAACCATTTTTTCACCAAATCTTGATGATACTTGGTGGTAATGATCAGTTCACTAAGCCCACTTGGCTGCCCAATTTTCACTCTTCTAGGTTCAAGCGTTCATTTCCAGTAACACTTTGAATTTTTAGGTTTCACTCTGTTTTCTGCTATATAGATAGATGTGTTTGAAACTCTAAATCAAACACGGTTTGTGCTAGCTACTTGAAACTTGACAAAATGAAGTACTTCTAAGTTCTATCTCTATGGTTTGTTTCCTCTTGAAGTACCCCATGCAGAAACTGGCGAAAAACACTTTCGTTTGAAAGGGGTTGCCATGCTTCCAAAAAACTACTAGTTTGCTGAAATCTCAGCAAACATTTTTTTCACCAAATCTTGATGATACTTGGTGGAAATGATCAGTTCACTAATCCCTCTTGGCTGCCCAACTTTCACTCTTCTAGGTTCAAGCGTTCGTTTCCAGTAACAGTTTGAATTTTTAGGTTTCACTCTGTTTTCTGCTATATAGATAGATGTGTTTGAAACTCTAAATCAAACACGGTTTGTGCTAGCTCCCTGAAACTTGACAAAATGAAGTAGTTCTAAATTCTATCTCTATGGTTTGTTTCCTCTTGAAGTACCCCATGCAGAGACTGGCGAAGAACACGTTCGTTTGAAAGGGGTTGCCAAGCTTCCAAAAAACTACTCGTTTGCTGAAATCTCAGCAAACATTTTTTCACCAAATCTTGATGATACTTGGTGGTAATGATCAGTTCACTAATCCCACTTGGCTGCCCAACTTTCACTCTTCTAGGTTCAAGCGTTCGTTTCCAGTAACAGTTTGAATTTTTAGGTTTCACTCTGTTTTCTGCTATGTAGATAGATGTGTTTGAAACTCTAAATCAAACACGGTTTTTGCTAGCTCCGTGAAACTTTACAAAATGAAGTAGTTCTAAGTTCTATCTCTATGGTTTGTTTCCTCTTGAAGTACCCAATGCAGAGACTGGCGAAGAACACTTTCGTTTGAAAGGGGTTGCCAAGCTTCCAAAAAACTACTAGTTTACTGAAATCTCAGCAACCATTTTTTCACCAAATCTTGATGATACTTGGTGGTAATGATCAGTTCACGAAGCCCACTTCCCTGCCCAATTTTCACTCTTCTAGGTTCAAGCGTTCGTTTCCTGTAACACTTTGAATTTTTAGGTTTCACTCTGTTTTCTGATATATAGATAGATGTGTTTGAAACTCTAAATCAAACACGGTTTGTGCTAGCTCCGTGAAACTTGACAAAATGAAGTAGTTCTAAGTTTCTATCTCTATGGTTTGTTTCCTCTTGAAGTACCAAATGCAGAGACTGGCGAAGAACACTTTCGTTTGAAAGGGGTTGCCAAGCTTCCAAAAAACTACTAGTTTGCTGAAATCTCAGCAACCATTTTTTCACCAAATCTTGATGATACTTGGTGGTAATGATCAGTTCACTAAGCCCACTTGGCTGCCCAATTTTCACTCTTCTAGGTTCAAGCGTTCGTTTCCAGTAACACTTTGAATTTTTAGGTTTCACTCTGTTTTCTGCTATATAGATAGCTGTGTTGAAACTCTAAATCAAACACGGTTTGTGCTAGCTCCTTGAAACTTGACCAAATGAAGTAGTTCTAAGTTCTATCTCTATGGTTTGTTTCCTCTAGAAGTACCCCATGCAGAGACTGGCGAAGAACACTTTCGTTTGAAAGGGGTTGCCAAGCTTCCAAAAAACTACTAGTTGCTGAAATCTCAGCAACCATTTTTTCACCAAATCTTGATGATACTTGGTGGTAATGATCAGTTCACTAAGCCCACTTGGCTGCCCAATTTTCACTCTTCTAGGTTCAAGCGTTCATTTCCAGTAACACTTTGAATTTTTAGGTTTCACTCTGTTTTCTGCTATATAGATAGATGTGTTTGAAACTCTAAATCAAACACGGTTTGTGCTAGCTACTTGAAACTTGACAAAATGAAGTACTTCTAAGTTCTATCTCTATGGTTTGTTTCCTCTTGAAGTACCCCATGCAGAGACTGGCGAAAAACACTTTCGTTTTAAAGAGGTTGCCAAGCTTCCAAAAAACTACTAGTTTGCTGAAATCTCAGCAACCATTTTTTCACCAAATCTTGATGATACTTGGTGGTAATGATCAGTTCACTAAGCCCACTTGGCTGCCCAATTTTCACTCTTCTAGGTTCAAGCGTTCATTTCCAGTAACACTTTGAATTTTTAGGTTTCACTCTGTTTTCTGCTATATAGATAGATGTGTTTGAAACTCTAAATCAAACACGGTTTGTGCTAGCTACTTGAAACTTGACAAAATGAAGTACTTCTAAGTTCTATCTCTATGGTTTGTTTCCTCTTGAAGTACCCATGCAGAAACTGGCGAAAAACACTTTCGTTTGAAAGGGGTTGCCATGCTTCCAAAAAACTACTAGTTTGCTGAAATCTCAGCAAACATTTTTTTCACCAAATCTTGATGATACTTGGTGGAAATGATCAGTTCACTAATATCTCTTGGCTGCCCAACTTTCACTCTTCTAGGTTCAAGCGTTCGTTTCCAGTAACAGTTTGAATTTTTAGGTTTCACTCTGTTTTCTGCTATATAGATAGATGTGTTTGAAACTCTAAATCAAACACGGTTTGTGCTAGCTCCCTGAAACTTGACAAAATGAAGTAGTTCCAAATTCTATCTCTATGGTTTGTTTCCTCTTGAAGTACCCCATGCAGAGACTGGCGAAGAACACGTTCGTTTGAAAGGGGTTGCCAAGCTTCCAAAAAACTACTCGTTTGCTGAAATCTCAGCAAACATTTTTTCACCAAATCTTGATGATACTTGGTGGTAATGATCAGTTCACTAATCCCACTTGGCTGCCCAACTTTCACTCTTCTAGGTTCAAGCGTTCGTTTCCAGTAACAGTTTGAATTTTTAGGTTTCACTCTGTTTTCTGCTATGTAGATAGATGTGTTTGAAACTCTAAATCAAACACGGTTTTTGCTAGCTCCGTGAAACTTTACAAAATGAAGTAGTTCTAAGTTCTATCTCTATGGTTTGTTTCCTCTTGAAGTACCAAATGCAGAGACTGGCGAAGAACACTTTCGTTTGAAAGGGGTTGCCAAGCTTCCAAAAAACTACTAGTTTGCTGAAATCTCAGCAACCATTTTTTCACCAAATCTTGATGATACTTGGTGGTAATGATCAGTTCACTAAGCCCACTTCCCTGCCCAATTTTCACTCTTCTAGGTTCAAGCGTTCGTTTCCTGTAACACTTTGAATTTTTAGGTTTCACTCTGTTTTCTGATATATAGATAGATGTGTTTGAAACTCTAAATCAAACACGGTTTGTGCTAGCTCCGTGAAACTTGACAAAATGAAGTAGTTCTAAGTTCTATCTCTATGGTTTGTTTCCTCTTGAAGTACCCCATGCAGAGACTGGCGAAAAACACTTTCGTTTGAAAGGGCTTGCCATGCTTCCAAAAAACTACTAGTTTGCTGAAATCTCAGCAAACATTTTTTCACCAAATCTTGATGATACTTGGTGGTAATGATCAGTTCACTAATCCCACTTGGCTTCCCAACTTTCACTCTTCTAGGTTCAAGCGTTCGTTTCCAGTAACAGTTTGAATTTTTAGGTTTCACTCTGTTTTCTGCTATATAGATAGATGTGTTTGAAACTCTAAATCAAACACGGTTTGTGCTAGCACCGTGAAACTTGACAAAATGAAGTAGTTCTAAGTTCTATCTCTATGGTTTGTTTCCTCTTGAAGTACCAAATGCAGAGACTGGCGAAGAACACTTTCGTTTGAAAGGGGTTGCCAAGCTTCCAAAAAACTACTAGTTTGCTGAAATCTCAGAAACCATTTTTTCACCAAATCTTGATGATACTTGGTGGTAATGATCAGTTCACTAAGCCCACTTGGCTGCCCAATTTTCACTCTTCTAGGTTCAAGCGTTCGTTTCCAGTAACACTTTGAATTTTTAGGTTTCACTCTGTTTTCTGCTATATAGATAGACGTGTTGAAACTCTAAATCAAACACGGTTTGTGCTAGCTCCTTGAAACTTGACCAAATGAAGTAGTTCTAAGTTCTATCTCTATGGTTTGTTTCCTCTTGAAGTACCCCATGCAGAGACTGGCGAAGAACACTTTCGTTTGAAAGGGGTTGCCAAGCTTCCAAAAAACTACTCGTTGCTGAAATCTCAGCAACCATTTTTTCACCAAATCTTGATGATACTTGGTGGTAATGATCAGTTCACTAAGCCCACTTGGCTGCCCAATTTTCACTCTTCTAGGTTCAAGCGTTCGTTTCCAGTAACAATTTGAATTTTTAGGTTTCACTCTGTTTTCTGCTATATAGATAGATGTGTTGAAACTCTAAATCAAACACGGTTTGTGCTAGCTCCTTGAAACTTGACAAAATGAAGTAGTTCTAAGTTCTATCTCTATGGTTTGTTTCCTCTTGAAGTACCAAATGCAGAGACTGGCGAAGAACACTTTCGTTTGAAAGGGGTTGCCAAGCTTCCAAAAAACTACTATTTTGCTGAAATCTCAGCAACCATTTTTTCACCAAATCTTGACGATACTTGGTGGTAATGATCAGTTCACTAAGCCCACTTGGCTGCCCAATTTTCACTCTTCTAGGTTCAAGCGTTCGTTTCCAGTAACACTTTGAATTTTTAGGTTTCACTCTGTTTTCTGCTATATAGATAGATGTGTTTGAAACTCTAAATCAAACACGGTTTGTGCTAGCTCCCTGAAACTTGACAAAATGAAGTAGTTCTAAATTCTATCTCTATGGTTTGTTTCCTCTTGAAGTACCCCATGCAGAGACTGGCGAAAAACACTTTCGTTTTAAAGAGGTTGCCAAGCTTCCAAAAAACTACTAGTTTGCTGAAATCTCAGCAAACATTTTTCACCAAATCTTGATGATACTTGGTGGTAATGATCAGTTCACTAATCCCACTTGGCTGCCCAACTTTCAATATTCTAGGTTCAAGCGTTCGTTTCCAGTAACAGTTTGAATTTTTAGGTTTCACTCTGTTTTCTGCTATAAAGATAGATGTGTTTGAAACTCTAAATCAAACACGGTTTGTGCTAGCTCCGTGAAACTTGACAAAATGAAGTAGTTCTAAGTTCTATCTCTATGGTTTGTTTCCTCTTGAAGTACCCCATGCAGAGACTGGCGAAGAACACTTTCGTTTGAAACGGGTTGCCAAGCTTCCAAAATACTACTTGTTTGCTGAAATCTCAGCAAACATTTTTTCACCAAATCTTGATGATACTTGGTGGTAATGATCAGTTCACTAATCCCACTTGGCTGCCCAACTTTCACTCTTCTAGGTTCAAGCGTTCGTTTCCAGTAACAGTTTGAATTTTTAGGTTTCACTCTGTTTTCTGCTATATAGATAGATGTGTTTGAAACTCTAAATCAAACACGGTTTGTGCTAGCTCCGTGAAACTTGACAAAATGAAGTAGTTCTAAGTTCTATCTCTATGGTTTATTTCCTCTTGAAGTACCAAATGCAGAGACTGGCGAAGAACACTTTCGTTTGAAAGGGGTTGCCAAGCTTCCAAAAAACTACTAGTTTGCTGAAATCTCAGCAACCATTTTTTCACCAAATCTTGATGATACTTGGTGGTAATGATCAGTTCACTAAGCCCACTTTCCTGCCCAATTTTCACTCTTCTAGGTTCAAGCGTTCGTTTCCAGTAACACTTTGAATTTTTAGGTTTCACTCTGTTTTCTGCTATATAGATAGATGTGTTTGAAACTCTAAATCAAACACAGTTTGTGCTAGCTCCGTGAAACTTGACAAAATGAAGTAGTTCTAAGTTCTATCTCTATGGTTTGTTTCCTCTTGAAGTACCCCATGCAGAGACTGGCGAAAAACACTTTCGTTTGAAAGGGCTTGCCATGCTTCCAAAAAACTACTAGTTTGCTGAAATCTCAGCAAACATTTTTTCACCAAATCTTGATGATACTTGGTGGTAATGATCAGTTCACTAATCCCACTTGGCTTCCCAACTTTCACTCTTCTAGGTTCAAGCGTTCGTTCCAGTAACAGTTTGAATTTTTAGGTTTCACTCTGTTTTCTGCTATATAGATAGATGTGTTTGAAACTCTAAATCAAACACGGTTTGTGCTAGCACCGTGAAACTTGACAAAATGAAGTAGTTCTAAGTTCTATCTCTATGGTTTGTTTCCTCTTGAAGTACCAAATGCAGAGACTGGCGAAGAACACTTTCGTTTGAAATGGGTTGCCAAGCTTCCAAAAAACTAATAGTTTGCTGAAATCTCAGCAACCATTTTTTCACCAAATCTTGATGATACTTGGTGGTAATGATCAGTTCACTAAGCCCACTTGGCTGCCCAATTTTCACTCTTCTAGGTTCAAGCGTTCGTTTCCAGTAACACTTTGAATTTTTAGGTTTCACTCTGTTTTCTGCTATATAGATAGCTGTGTTGAAACTCTAAATCAAACACGGTTTGTGCTAGCTCCTTGAAACTTGACCAAATGAAGTAGTTCTAAGTTCTATCTCTATGGTTTGTTTCCTCTTGAAGTATCCCATGCAGAGACTGGCGAAGAACACTTTCGTTTGAAAGGGGTTGCCAAGCTTCCAAAAAACTACTCGTTTGCTGAAATCTCAGCAAACATTTTTTCACCAAATCTTGATGATACTTGGTGGTAATGATCAGTCCACTAAGCCCACTTGGCTGCCCAATTTTCACTCTTCTAGGTTCAAGCGTTCGTTTCCAGTAACACTTTGAATTTTTAGGTTTCACTCTGTTTTCTGCTATATAGATAGATGTGTTTGAAACTCTAAATCAAACACGGTTTGTGCTAGCTCCTTGAAACTTGACCAAATAAAGTAGTTCTAAGTTCTATCTCTATGGTTTGTTTCCTCTTGATGTACCCCATGCAGAGACTGGCGAAAAACACTTTCGTTTGAAAGGGGTTGCCAAGCTTCCAAAAAACTACTAGTTTGCTGAAATCTCAGCAAACATTTTTTCACCAAATCTTGATGATACTTGGTGGTAATGATCAGTTCACTAATCCCACTTGGCTGCCCAACTTTCAATCTTCTAGTTTCAAGCGTTCGTTTCCAGTAACAGTTTGAATTTTTAGGTTTCACTCTGTTTTCTCCTATATAGATAGATGTGTTTGAAACTCTAAATCAAACACGGTTTGTGCTAGCTCCGTGAAACTTGACAAAATGAAGTAGTTCTAAGTTCTATCTCTATGGTTTGTTTCCTCTTGAAGTACCCCATGCAGAGACTGGCGAAAAACACTTTCGTTTGAAAGGGGTTGCCATGCTTCCAAAAAACTACTAGTTTGCTGAAATCTCAGCAAACATTTTTTTCACCAAATCTTGATGATACTTGGTGGAAATGATCAGTTCACTAATCCCTCTTGGCTGCCCAACTTTCACTCTTCTAGGTTCAAGCGTTCGTTTCCAGTAAAAGTTTGAATTTTTAGGTTTCACTCTGTTTTCTGCTATATAGATAGATGTGTTTGAAACTCTAAATCAAACACGGTTTGTGCTAGCTCCCTGAAACTTGACAAAATGAAGTAGTTCTAAATTCTATCTCTATGGTTTGTTTCCTCTTGAAGTACCCCATGCAGAGACTGGCGAAGAACACGTTCGTTTGAAAGGGGTTGCCAAGCTTCCAAAAAACTACTCGTTTGCTGAAATCTCAGCAAACATTTTTTCACCAAATCTTGATGATACTTGGTGGTAATGATCAGTTCACTAATCCCACTTGGCTTCCCAACTTTCACTCTTCTAGGTTCAAGCGTTCCTTTCCAGTAACAGTTTGAATTTTTAGGTTTCACTCTGTTTTCTGCTATATAGATAGATGTGTTGAAACTCTAAATCAAACACGGTTTGTGCTAGCTGCTTGAAACTTGACCAAATGAAGTAGTTCTAAGTTCTATCTCTATGGTTTGTTTCCTCTTGAAGTACCCCATGCAGAGACTGGCGAAGAACACTTTCGTTTTAAAGGGGTTGCCAAGCTTCCAAAAAACTACTAGTTTGCTGAAATCTCAGCAAACATTTTTTCACCAAATCTTGATGATACTTGGTGGTAATGATCAGTTCACTAATCCCACTTGGCTGCCCAATTTTCACTCTTCTAGGTTCAAGCGTTCGTTTCCAGTAACACTTTGAATTTTTAGGTTTCACTCTGTTTTCTGCTATATAGATAGATGTGTTTGAAACTCTAAATCAAACACGGTTTGTGCTAGCTCCTTGAAACTTGACCAAATGAAGTAGTTCTAAGTTCTATCTCTATGGTTTGTTTCCTCTTGAAGTACCCCATGCAGAGACTGGCGAAGAACACTTTCGTTTGAAAGGGGTTGCCAAGCTTCCCAAAAACTACAAGTTGCTGAAATCTCAGCAACCATTTTTTCACCAAATCTTGATGATACTTGGTGGTAATGATCAGTTCACTAAGCCCACTTGGCTGCCCAATTTTCACTCTTCTAGGTTCAAGCGTTCGTTTCCAGTAACACTTTGAATTTTTAGGTTTCACTCTGTTTTCTGCTATATAGATAGATGTGTTGAAACTCTAAATCAAACACGGTTTGTGCTAGCTGCTTGAAACTTGACAAAATGAGGTAGTTCTAAGTTCTATCTCTATGGTTTGTTTCCTCTTGAAGTACCCCATGCAGAGACTGGCGAAGAACACTTTCGTTTTAAAGGGGTTGCCAAGCTTCCAAAAAACTACTAGTTTGCTGAAATCTCAGCAAACATTTTTTCACCAAATCTTGATGATACTTGGTGGTAATGATCAGTTCACTAATCCCACTTGGCTGCCCAATTTTCACTCTTCTAGGTTCAAGCGTTCGTTTCCAGTAACACTTTGAATTTTTAGGTTTCACTCTGTTTTCTGCTATATAGATAGATGTGTTTGAAACTCTAAATCAAACACGGTTTGTGCTAGCTCCTTGAAACTTGACCAAATGAAGTAGTTCTAAGTTCTATCTCTATGGTTTGTTTCCTCTTGAAGTACCCCATGCAGAGACTGGCGAAGAACACTTTCGTTTGAAAGGGGTTGCCAAGCTTCCCAAAAACTACAAGTTGCTGAAATCTCAGCAACCATTTTTTCACCAAATCTTGATGATACTTGGTGGTAATGATCAGTTCACTAAGCCCACTTGGCTGCCCAATTTTCACTCTTCTAGGTTCAAGCGTTCGTTTCCAGTAACACTTTGAATTTTTAGGTTTCACTCTGTTTTCTGCTATATAGATAGATGTGTTGAAACTCTAAATCAAACACGGTTTGTGCTAGCTCCTTGAAACTTGACAAAATGAAGTAGTTCTAAGTTCTATCTCTATGGTTTGTTTCCTCTTGAAGTACCAAATGCAGAGACTGGCGAAGAACACTTTCGTTTGAAAGGGGTTGCCAAGCTTCCAAAAAACTACCATTTTGCTGAAATCTCAGCAACCATTTTTTCACCAAATCTTGATGATACTTGGTGGTAATGATCAGTTCACTAAGCCCACTTGGCTGCCCAATTTTCACTCTTCTAGGTTCAAGCGTTCGTTTCCAGTAACACTTTGAATTTTTAGGTTTCACTCTGTTTTCTGCTATATAGATAGATGTGTTTGAAACTCTAAATCAAACACGGTTTGTGCTAGCTCCTTGAAACTTGACCAAATGAAGTAGTTCTAAGTTCTATCTCTATGGTTTGTTTCCTCTTGAAGTACCCCATGCAGAGACTGGCGAAAAACACTTTCGTTTTAAAGAGGGTGCCAAGCTTTCAAAAAACTACTAGTTTGCTGAAATCTCAGCAAACTTTTTTTCACCAAATCTTGATGATACTTGGTGGTAATGATCAGTTCACTAAGCCCACTTGGCTGCCCAACATTCAATATTCTAGGTTCAAGCGTTCGTTTCCAGTAACAGTTTGAATTTTTAGGTTTCACTCTGTTTTCTGCTATAAAGATAGATGTGTTTGAAACTCTAAATCAAACACGGTTTGTGCTAGCTCCGTGAAACTTGACAAAATGAAGTAGTTCTAAGTTCTATCTATATGGTTTGTTTCCTCTTGAAGTACCCCATGCAGAGACTGGCGAAGAACACTTTCGTTTGAAACGGGTTGCCAAGCTTCCAAAATACTACTTGCTTGCTGAAATCTCAGCAAACATTTTTTCACCAAATCTTGAGGATACTTGGTGGTAATGATCAGTTCACTAATCCCACTTGGCTGCCCAACTTTCACTCTTCTAGGTTCAAGCGTTTGTTTCCAGTAACAGTTTGAATTTTTAGGTTTCACTCTGTTTTCTGCTATATAGATAGATGTGTTTGAAACTCTAAATCAAACACGGTTTGTGCTAGCTCCGTGAAACTTGACAAAATGAAGTAGTTCTAAGTTCTATCTCTATGGTTTGTTTCCTCTTGAAGTACCAAATGCAGAGACTGGCGAAGAACACTTTCGTTTGAAAGGGGTTGCCAAGCTTCCAAAAAACTACTAGTTTGCTGAAATCTCAGCAACCATTTTTTCACCAAATCTTGATAATACTTGGTGGTAATGATCAGTTCACTAAGCCCACTTCCCTGCCCAATTTTCAGTCTTCTAGGTTCAAGCGTTCGTTTCCAGTAACACTTTGAATTTTTAGGTTTCACTCTGTTTTCTGCTATATAGATAGATGTGTTTGAAACTCTAAATCAAACACGGTTTGTGCTAGCTCCGTGAAACTTGACAAAATGAAGTAGTTCTAAGTTCTATCTCTATGGTTTGTTTCCTCTTGAAGTACCCCATGCAGAGACTGGCGAAAAACACTTTCGTTTGTAAGGGCTTGCCATGCTTCCAAAAAACTACTAGTTTGCTGAAATCTCAGCAAACATTTTTTCAACAAATCTTGATGATACTTGGTGGTAATGATCAGTTCACTAATCCCACTTGGCTTCCTAACTTTCACTCTTCTAGGTTCAAGCGTTCGTTTCCAGTAACAGTTTGAATTTTTAGGTTTCACTCTGTTTTCTGCTATATAGATAGATGTGTTTGAAACTCTAAATCAAACACGGTTTGTGCTAGCACCGTGAAACTTGACAAAATGAAGTAGTTCTAAGTTCTATCTCTATGGTTTGTTTCCTCTTGAAGTACCAAATGCAGAGACTGGCGAAGAACACTTTCGTTTGAAAGGGGTTGCCAAGCTTCCAAAAAACTACTAGTTTGCTGAAATCTCAGCAACCATTTTTTCACCAAATCTTGATGATACTTGGTGGTAATGATCAGTTCACTAAGCCCACTTGGCTGCCCAATTTTCACTCTTCTAGGTTCAAGCGTTCGTTTCCAGTAACACTTTGAATTTTTAGGTTTCACTCTGTTTTCTGCTATATAGATAGATGTGTTGAAACTCTAAATCAAACACGGTTTGTGCTAGCTCCTTGAAACTTGACCAAATGAAGTAGTTCTAAGTTCTATCTCTATGGTTTGTTTCCTCTTGAAGTACCCCATGCAGAGACTGGCGAAGAACACTTTCGTTTGAAAGGGGTTGCCAAGCTTCCAAAAAACTACTCGTTTGCTGAAATCTCAGCAAACATTTTTTCACCAAATCTTGATGATACTTGGTGGTAATGATCAGTTCACTAAGCCCACTTGGCTGCCCAATTTTCACTCTTCTAGGTTCAAGCGTTCGTTTCCAGTAACACTTTGAATTTTTAGGTTTCACTCTGTTTTCTGCTATATAGATAGATGTGTTTGAAACTCTAAATCAAACACGGTTTGTGCTAGCTCCGTGAAACTTGACCAAATGAAGTAGTTCTAAGTTCTATCTCTATGGTTTGTTTCCTCTTGAAGTACCCCATGCAGAGACTGGCGAAAAACACTTTCGTTTTAAAGAGGTTGCCAAGATTCCAAAAAACTACTAGTTTGCTGAAATCTCAGCAAACATTTTTTCACCAAATCTTGATGATACTTGGTGGTAATGATCAGTTCACTAATCCCACTTGGCTGCCCAACTTTCAATATTCTAGGTTCAAGCGTTCGTTTCCAGTAACAGTTTGAATTTTTAGGTTTCACTCTGTTTTCTGCTATAAAGATAGATGGGTTTGAAACTCTAAATCAAACACGGTTTGTGCTAGCTGCTTGAAACTTGACCAAATGAAGTAGTTCTAAGTTCTATCTCTATGGTTTGTTTCCTCTTGAAGTACCCCATGCAGAGACTGGCGAAGAACACTTTCGTTTGAAACGGGTTGCCAAGCTTCCAAAATACTACTTGTTTGCTGAAATCTCAGCAAACATTTTTTCACCAAATCTTGATGATACTTGGTGGTAATGATCAGTTCACTAATCCCACTTGGCTGCCCAACTTTCACTCTTCTAGGTTCAAGCGTTCGTTTCCAGTAACAGTTTGAATTTTTAGGTTTCACTCTGTTTTCTGCTATATAGATAGATGTGTTTGAAACTCTAAATCAAACACGGTTTGTGCTAGCTCCGTGAAACTTGACAAAATGAAGTAGTTCTAAGTTCTATCTCTCTGGTTTGTTTCCTCTTGAAGTACCAAATGCAGAGACTGGCGAAGAACACTTTCGTTTGAAAGATGTTGCCAAGCTTCCAAAAAACTACTAGTTTGCTGAAATCTCAGCAACCATTTTTTCACCAAATCTTGATGATACTTGGTGGTAATGATCAGTTCACTAAGCCCACTTCCCTGCCCAATTTTCACTCTTCTAGGTTCAAGCGTTCGTTTCCAGTAACACTTTGAATTTTTAGGTTTCACTCTGTTTTCTGCTATATAGATAGATGTGTTTGAAACTCTAAATCAAACACGGTTTGTGCTAGCTCCGTGAAACTTGACAAAATGAAGTAGTTCTAAGTTCTATCTCTATGGTTTGTTTCCTCTTGAAGTACCCCATGCAGAGACTGGCGAAGAACACTTTCGTTTGAAACGGGTTGCCAAGCTTCCAAAATACTACTTGTTTGCTGAAATCTCAGCAAACATTTTTTCACCAAATCTTGATGATACTTGGTGGTAATGATCAGTTCACTAATCCCACTTGGCTACCCAACTTTCACTCTTCTAGGTTCAAGCGTTCGTTTCCAGTAACAGTTTGAATTTTTAGGTTTCACTCTGTTTTCTGCTATATAGATAGATGTGTTTGAAACTCTAAATCAAACACGGTTTGTGCTAGCTCCGTGAAACTTGACAAAATGAAGTAGTTCTAAGTTCTATCTCTATGGTTTGTTTCCTCTTGAAGTACCAAATGCAGAGACTGGCGAAGAACACTTTCGTTTGAAAGGGGTTGCCAAGCTTCCAAAAAACTACTAGTTTGCTGAAATCTCAGCAACCATTTTTTCACCAAATCTTGATGATACTTGGTGGTAATGATCAGTTCACTAAGCCCACTTGGCTGCCCAATTTTCACTCTTCTAGGTTCAAGCGTTCGTTTCCAGTAACACTTTGAATTTTTAGGTTTCACGCTGTTTTCTGCTATATAGATAGATGTGTTGAAACTCTAAATCAAACACGGTTTGTGCTAGCTTCTTGAAACTTGACCAAATGAAGTAGTTCTAAGTTCTATCTCTATGGTTTGTTTCCTCTTGAAGTACCCCATGCAGAGACTGGCGAAGAACACTTTCGTTTGAAAGGGGTTGCCAAGTTCCAAAAAACTACTCGTTTGCTGAAATCTCAGCAAACATTTTTTCACAAAATCTTGATGATACTTGGTGGTAATGATCAGTTCACTAAGCCCACTTGGCTGCCCAATTTTCACTCTTCTAGGTTCAAGCGTTCGTTTCCAGTAACACTTTGAATTTTTAGGTTTCACTCTGTTTTCTGCTATATAGATAGATGTGTTTGAAACTCTAAATCAAACACGGTTTGTGCTAGCTCCTTGAAACTTGACCAAATGAAGTAGTTCTAAGTTCTATCTCTATGGTTTGTTTCCTCTAGAAGTACCCCATGCAGAGACTGGCGAAGAACACTTTCGTTTGAAAGGGGTTGCCAAGCTTCCAAAAAACTACTAGTTGCTGAAATCTCAGCAACCATTTTTTCACCAAATCTTGATGATACTTGGTGGTAATGATCAGTTCACTAAGCCCACTTGGCTGGCCAATTTTCACTCTTCTAGGTTCAAGCGTTCGTTTCCAGTAACACTTTGAATTTTTAGGTTTCACTCTGTTTTCTGCTATATAGATAGATGTGTTGAAACTCTAAATCAAACACGGTTTGTGCTAGCTCCTTGAAACTTGACCAAATGAAGTAGTTCTAAGTTCTATCTCTATGGTTTGTTTCCTCTTGAAGTACCCCATGCAGAGACTGGCGAAGAACACTTTCGTTTGAAAGGGGTTGCCAAGCTTCCAAAAAACTACTCGTTTGCTGAAATCTCAGCAAACATTTTTTCACCAAATCTTGATGATGCTTGGTGGTAATGATCAGTTCACTAAGCCCACTTGGCTGCCCAATTTTCACTCTTCTAGGTTCAAGCGTTCGTTTCCAGTAACACTTTGAATTTTTAGGTTTCACTCTGTTTTCTGCTATGTAGATAGATGTGTTTGAAACTCTAAATCAAACACGGTTTGTGCTAGCTCCTTGAAACTTGACCAAATGAAGTAGTTCTAAGTTCTATCTCTATGGTTTGTTTCCTCTTGAAGTACCCCATGCAGAGACTGGCGAAAAACACTTTCGTTTTAAAGGGGTTGCCAAGCTTCCAAAAAACTACTAGTTTGCTGAAATCTCAGCAAACATTTTTTCACCAAATCTTGATGATACTTGGTGGTAATGATCAGTTCACTAATCCCACTTGGCTGCCCAACTTTCAATCTTCTAGGTTCAAGCGTTCGTTTCCAGTAACAGTTTGAATTTTTAGGTTTCACTCTGTTTTCTGCTATAAAGATAGATGGGTTTGAAACTCTAAATCAAACACGGTTTGTGCTAGCACCGTGAAACTTGACAAAATGAAGTAGTTCTAAGTTCTATCTCTATGGTTTGTTTCCTCTTGAAGTACCAAAGGCAGAGACTGGCGAAGAACACTTTCGTTTGAAAGGGGTTGCCAAGCTTCCAAAAAACTACTAGTTTGCTGAAATCTCAGCAACCATTTTTTCACCAAATCTTGATGATACTTGGTGGTAATGATCAGTTCACTAAGCCCACTTGGCTGCCCAATTTTCACTCTTCTAGGTTCAAGCGTTCGTTTCCAGTAACACTTTGAATTTTTAGGTTTCACTCTGTTTTCTGCTATATAGATAGATGTGTTGAAACTCTAAATCAAACACGGTTTGTGCTAGCTCCTTGAAACTTGACCAAATGAAGTAGTTCTAAGTTCTATCTCTATGGTTTGTTTCCTCTTGAAGTACCCCATGCAGAGACTGGCGAACAACACTTTCGTTTTAAAGAGGTTGCCAAGCTTCCAAAAAACTACTAGTTTGCTGAAATCTCAGCAAACATTTTTTCACCAAATCTTGATGATACTTGGTGGTAATGATCAGTTCACTAATCCCACTTGGCTGCCCAACTTTCAATATTCTAGGTTCAAGCGTTCGTTTCCAGTAACAGTTTGAATTTTTAGGTTTCACTCTGTTTTCTGCTATAAAGATAGATGGGTTTGAAACTCTAAATCAAACACGGTTTGTGCTAGCTCCGTGAAACTTGACAAAATGAAGTAGTTCTAAGTTCTATCTCTATGGTTTGTTTCCTCTTGAAGTACCCCATGCAGAGACTGGCGAAGAACACTTTCGTTTGAAAGGGGTTGCCAAGCTTCCAAAATACTACTTGTTTGCTGAAATCTCAGCAAACATTTTTTCACCAAATCTTGATGATACTTGGTGGTAATGATCAGTTCACTAATCCCACTTGGCTGCCCAACTTTCACTCTTCTAGGTTCAAGCGTTCGTTTCCAGTAACAGTTTGAATTTTTAGGTTTCACTCTGTTTTCTGCTATATAGATAGATGTGTTTGAAACTCTAAATCAAACACGGTTTGTGCTAGCTCCGTGAAACTTGACAAAATGAAGTAGTTCTAAGTTCTATCTCTATGGTTTGTTTCCTCTTGAAGTACCAAATGCAGAGACTGGCGAAGAACACTTTCGTTTGAAAGGGGTTGCCAAGCTTCCAAAAAACTACTAGTTTGCTGAAATCTCAGCAACCATTTTTTCACCAAATCTTGATGATACTTGGTGGTAATGATCAGTTCACTAAGCCCACTTGGCTGCCCAATTTTCACTCTTCTAGGTTCAAGCGTTCGTTTCCAGTAACACTTTGAATTTTTAGGTTTCACTCTGTTTTCTGCTATATAGACAGATGTGTTTGAAACTCTAAATCAAACACGCTTTGTGCTAGCTCCTTCAAACTTGACCAAATGAAGTAGTTCTAAGTTCTATCTCTATGGTTTGTTTCCTCTTGAAGTACCCCATGCAGAGACTGGCGAAAAACACTTTCGTTTTAAAGAGGTTGCCAAGCTTCCAAAAAACTACTAGTTTGCTGAATCTCAGCAAACATTTTTTCACCAAATCTTGATGATACTTGGTGGTAATGATCAGTTCACTAATCCCACTTGGCTGCCCAACTTTCAATATTCTAGGTTCAAGCGTTCGTTTCCAGTAACAGTTTGAATTTTTAGGTTTCACTCTGTTTTCTGCTATAAAGATAGATGTGTTTGAAACTCTAAATCAAACACGGTTTGTACTAGCTCCGTGAAACTTGACAAAATGAAGTAGTTCTAAGTTCTATCTCTATGGTTTGTTTCCTCTTGAAGTACCCCATGCAGAGACTGGCGAAGAACACTTTCGTTTGAAACGGGTTGCCAAGCTTCCAAAATACTACTTGTTTGCTGAAATCTCAGCAAACATTTTTTCACCAAATCTTGATGATACTTGGTGGTAATGATCAGTTCACTAATCCCACTTGGCTGCCCAACTTTCACTCTTCTAGGTTCAAGCGTTCGTTTCCAGTAACAGTTTGAATTTTTAGGTTTCACTCTGTTTTCTGCTATATAGATAGATGTGTTTGAAACTCTAAATCAAACACGGTTTGTGCTAGCTCCGTGAAACTTGACAAAATGAAGTAGTTCTAAGTTCTATCTCTATGGTTTGTTTCCTCTTGAAGTACCAAATGCAGAGACTGGCGAAGAACACTTTCGTTTGAAAGGGGTTGCCAAGCTTCCAAAAAACTACTAGTTTGCTGAAATCTCAGCAACCATTTTTTCACCAAATCTTGATGATACTTGGTGGTAATGATCAGTTCACTAAGCCCACTTGGCTGCCCAATTTTCACTCTTCTAGGTTCAAGCGTTCGTTTCCAGTAACAGTTTGAATTTTTAGGTTTCACTCTGTTTTCTGCTACATAGAAAGATGTGTTTGAAACTCTAAATCAAACACGGTTTGTGCTAGCACCGTGAAACTTGACAAAATGAAGTAGTTCTAAGTTCTATCTCTATGGTTTGTTTCCTCTTGAAGTACCAAATGCAGAGACTGGCGAAGAACACTTTCGTTTGAAAGGGGTTGCCAAGCTTCCAAAAAACTACTAGTTTGCAGAAATCTCAGCAACCATTTTTTCACCAAATCTTGATGATACTTGGTGGTAATGATCAGTTCACTAAGCCCACTTGGCTGCCCAATTTTCACTCTTCTAGGTTCAAGCGTTCGTTTCCAGTAACACTTTGAATTTTTAGGTTTCACGCTGTTTTCTGCTATATAGATAGATGTGTTGAAACTCTAAATCAAACACGGTTTGTGCTAGCTTCTTGAAACTTGACCAAATGAAGTAGTTCTAAGTTCTATCTCTATGGTTTGTTTCCTCTTCAAGTACCCCATGCAGAGACTGGCGAAGAACACTTTCGTTTGAAAGGGGTTGCCAAGTTCCAAAAAACTACTCGTTTGCTGAAATCTCAGCAAACATTTTTTCACAAAATCTTGATGATACTTGGTGGTAATGATCAGTTCACTAAGCCCACTTGGCTGCCCAATTTTCACTCTTCTAGGTTCAAGCGTTCGTTTCCAGTAACACTTTGAATTTTTAGGTTTCACTCTGTTTTCTGCTATATAGATAGATGTGTTTGAAACTCTAAATCAAACACGGTTTGTGCTAGCTCCTTGAAACTTGACCAAATGAAGTAGTTCTAAGTTCTATCTCTATGGTTTGTGTCCTCTAGAAGTACCCCATGCAGAGACTGGCGAAGAACACTTTCGTTTGAAAGGGGTTGCCAAGCTTCCAAAAAACTACTAGTTGCTGAAATCTCAGCAACCATTTTTTCACCAAATCTTGATGATACTTGGTGGTAATGATCAGTTCACTAAGCCCACTTGGCTGGCCAATTTTCACTCTTCTAGGTTCAAGCGTTCGTTTCCAGTAACACTTTGAATTTTTAGGTTTCACTCTGTTTTCTGCTATATAGATAGATGTGTTGAAACTCTAAATCAAACACGGTTTGTGCTAGCTCCTTGAAACTTGACCAAATGAAGTAGTTCTAAGTTCTATCTCTATGGTTTGTTTCCTCTTGAAGTACCCCATGCAGAGACTGGCGAAGAACACTTTCGTTTGAAAGGGGTTGCCAAGCTTCCAAAAAACTACTCGTTTGCTGAAATCTCAGCAAACATTTTTTCACCAAATCTTGATGATGCTTGGTGGTAATGATCAGTTCACTAAGCCCACTTGGCTGCCCAATTTTCACTCTTCTAGGTTCAAGCGTTCGTTTCCAGTAACACTTTGAATTTTTAGGTTTCACTCTGTTTTCTGCTATATAGATAGATGTGTTTGAAACTCTAAATCAAACACGGTTTGTGCTAGCTCCTTGAAACTTGACCAAATGAAGTAGTTCTAAGTTCTATCTCTATGGTTTGTTTCCTCTTGAAGTACCCCATGCAGAGACTGGCGAAAAACACTTTCGTTTGAAAGGGGTTGCCAAGCTTCCAAAAAACTACTAGTTTGCTGAAATCTCAGCAAACATTTTTTCACCAAATCTTGATGATACTTGGTGGTAATGATCAGTTCACTAATCCCACTTGGCTGCCCAACTTTCAATCTTCTAGGTTCAAGCGTTCGTTTCCAGTAACAGTTTGAATTTTTAGGTTTCACTCTGTTTTCTGCTATATAGATAGATGTGTTTGAAACTCTAAATCAAACACGGTTTGTGCTAGCTCCGTGAAACTTGACAAAATGAAGTAGTTCTAAGTTCTATCTCTATGGTTTGTTTCCTCTTGAAGTACCCCATGCAGAGACTGGCGAAGAACACTTTCGTTTGAAAGGGGTTGCCAAGCTTCCAAAAAACTACTCGTTTGCTGAAATCTCAGCAAACATTTTTTCACCAAATCTTGATGATACTTGGTGGTAATGATCAGTTCACTAAGCCCACTTGGCTGCCCAACTTTCACTCTTCTAGGTTCAAGCGTTCGTTTCCAGTAACAGTTTGAATTTTTAGGTTTCACTCTGTTTTCTGCTATATAGATAGATGTGTTTGAAACTCTAAATCAAACACGGTTTGTGCTAGCTCCGTGAAACTTGACAAAATGAAGTAGTTCTAAGTTCTATCTCTATGGTTTGTTTCCTCTTGAAGTACCAAATGCAGAGACTGGCGAAGAACACTTTCGTTTGAAAGGGGTTGCCAAGCTTCCAAAAAACTACTAGTTTGCTGAAATCTCAGCAACCATTTTTTCACCAAATCTTGATGATACTTGGTGGTAATGATCAGTTCACTAAGCCCACTTCCCTGCCCAATTTTCAGTCTTCTAGGTTCAAGCGTTCGTTTCCAGTAACACTTTGAATTTTTAGGTTTCACTCTGTTTTCTGCTATATAGATAGATGTGTTTGAAACTCTAAATCAAACACGGTTTGTGCTAGCTCCGTGAAACTTGACAAAATGAAGTAGTTCTAAGTTCTATCTCTATGGTTTGTTTCCTCTTGAAGTACCCCATGCAGAGACTGGCGAAAAACACTTTCGTTTTAAAGAGGTTGCCAAGCTTCCAAAAAACTACTAGTTTGCTGAAATCTCAGCAAACATTTTTTCACCACATCTTGATGATACTTGGTGGTAATGATCAGTTCACTAATCCCACTTGGCTGCCCAACTTTCACTCTTCTAGGTTCAAGCGTTCGTTTCCATTAACAGTTTGAATTTTTAGGTTTCACTCTGTTTTCTGCTATATAGATAGATGTGTTTGAAACTCTAAATCAAACACGGTTTGTGCTAGCTCCGTGAAACTTGACAAAATGAAGTAGTTCTAAGTTCTATCTCTATGGTTTGTTTCCTCTTGAAGTACCAAATGCAGAGACTGGCGAAGAACACTTTCGTTTGAAAGGGGTTGCCAAGCTTCCAAAAAACTACTAGTTTGCTGAAATCTCAGCAACCATTTTTTCACCAAATCTTGATGATACTTGGTGGTAATGATCAATTCACTAAGCCCACTTCCCTGCCCAATTTTCACTCTTCTAGGTTCAAGCGTTCGTTTCCAGTAACACTTTGAATTTTTAGGTTTCACTCTGTTTTCTGCTATATAGATAGATGTGTTTGAAACTCTAAATCAAACACGGTTTGTGCTAGCTCCGTGAAACTTGACAAAATGAAGTAGTTCTAAGTTCTATCTCTATGGTTTGTTTCCTCTTGAAGTACCCCATGCAGAGACTGGCGAAAAACACTTTCGTTTTAAAGGGCTTGCCATGCTTCCAAAAAACTACTAGTTTGCTGAAATCTCAGCAAACATTTTTTCACCAAATCTTGATGATACTTGGTGGTAATGATCAGTTCACTAATACCACTTGGCTTCCCAACTTTCACTCTTCTAGGTTCAAGCGTTCGTTTCCAGTAACAGTTTGAATTTTTAGGTTTCTCTCTGTTTTCTGCTATATAGAAAGATGTGTTTGAAACTCTAAATCAAACACGGTTTTGTGCTAGCACCGTGAAACTTGACAAAATGAAGTAGTTCTAAGTTCTATCTCTATGGTTTGTTTCCTCTTGAAGTACCAAATGCAGAGACTGGCGAAGAACACTTTCGTTTGAAAGGGGTTGCCAAGCTTCCAAAATACTACTAGTTTGCTGAAATCTCAGCAACCATTTTTTCACCAAATCTTGATGACACTTGGTGGTAATGATCAGTTCACTAAGCCCACTTCGCTGCCCAAATTTCACTCTTCTAGGTTGAAGCTTTTGTTTCCAGTGACTGTTTGAATTTTTAGGTTTCATTCTGTTTTCTCCAACATAGATAGCTCTGTTTGGAATTCTAAATCAAACACGGTTTGTGCTAGCTCCTTGAAACTTGACCAAATGAAGTTGTTCTAAGTTCTATCTCTATGGTTTGTTTCCTCTTGAAGTACCCCATGCAGAGACTGGTGAAAAACACTTTCGTTTGAAAGGGGTTGCCAAGCTTCCAAAATACTACTTGTTTGCTGAAATCTCAGCAAACATTTTTTCACCAAATCTTGATGATACTTGGTGGTAATGATCAGTTCACTAATCCCACTTGGCTGCCCAACTTTCACTCTTCTAGGTTCAAGCGTTCGTTTCCAGTAACAGTTTGAATTTTTAGGTTTCACTCTGTTTTCTGCTATATAGATAGATGTGTTTGAAACTCTAAATCAAACACGGTTTGTGCTAGCTCCGTGAAACTTGACAAAATGAAGTAGTTCTAAGTTCTATCTCTATGGTTTGTTTCCTCTTGAAGTACCAAATGCAGAGACTGGGTAGAACACTTTCGTTTGAAAGGGGTTGCCAAGCTTCCAAAAAACTACTAGTTGCTGAAATCTCAGCAACCATTTTTTCACCAAATCTTGATGATACTTGGTGGTAATGATCAGTTCACTAAGCCCACTTGGCTGGCCAATTTTCACTCTTCTAGGTTCAAGCGTTCGTTTCCAGTAACACTTTGAATTTTTAGGTTTCACTCTGTTTTCTGCTATATAGATAGATGTGTTGAAACTCTAAATCAAACACGGTTTGTGCTAGCTCCTTGAAACTTGACCAAATGAAGTAGTTCTAAGTTCTATCTCTATGGTTTGTTTCCTCTTGAAGTACCCCATGCAGAGACTGGCGAAGAACACTTTCGTTTGAAAAAGGTTGCCAAGCTTCCAAAAAACTACTCGTTTGCTGAAATCTCAGCAAACATTTTTTCACCAAATCTTGATGATGCTTGGTGGTAATGATCAGTTCACTAAGCCCACTTGGCTGCCCAACTTTCACTCTTCTAGGTTCAAGCGTTCGTTTCCAGTAACACTTTGAATTTTTAGGTTTCACTCTGTTTTCTGCTATATAGATAGATGTGTTTGAAACTCTAAATCAAACACGGTTTGTGCTAGCTCCTTGAAACTTGACCAAATGAAGTAGTTCTAAGTTCTATCTCTATGGTTTGTTTCCTCTTGAAGTACCCCATGCAGAGACTGGCGAAAAACACTTTCGTTTTAAAGGGGTTGCCAAGCTTCCAAAAAACTACTAGTTTGCTGAAATCTCAGCAAACATTTTTTCACCAAATCTTGATGATACTTGGTGGTAATGATCAGTTCACTAATCCCACTTGACTGCCCAACTTTCAATCTTCTAGTTCAAGCGTTCGTTTCCAGTAACAGTTTGAATTTTTAGGTTTCACTCTGTTTTCTGCTATATAGATAGATGTGTTTGAAACTCTAAATCAAACACGGTTTGTGCTAGCTCCTTGAAACTTGACAAAATGAAGTAGTTCTAAGTTCTATCTCTATGGTTTGTTTCCTCTTGAAGTACCCCATGCAGAGACTGGCGAAGAACACTTTCGTTTGAAAGGGCTTGCCAAGCTTCCAAAAAACTACTCGTTTGCTGAAATCTCAGCAAACATTTTTTCACCAAATCTTGATGATACTTGGTGGTAATGATCAGTTCACTAAGCCCACTTGGCTGCCCAATTTTCACTCTTCTAGGTTCAAGCGTTCGTTTCCAGTAACACTTTGAATTTTTAGGTTTCACTCTGTTTCTGCTATATAGATAGATGTGTTTGAAACTCTAAATCAAACACGGTTTGTGCTAGCTCCTTGAAACTTGACAAAATGAAGTAGTTCTATGTTCTATCTCTATGGTTTGTTTCCTCTTGAAGTTCCCCATGCAGAAACTGGCGAAAAACACTTTCGTATGAAAGGGGTTGCCATGCTTCCAAAAAACTACTAGTTTGCTGAAATCTCAGCAAACATTTTTTCACCAAATCTTGATGATACTTGGTGGTAATGATCAGTTCACTAAGCCCACTTGGCTGCCCAACTTTCACTCTTCTATGTTCAAGCGTTCGTTTCCAGTAACAGTTTGAATTTTTAGGTTTCACTCTGTTTTCTGCTATATAGATAGATGTGTTTGAAACTCTAAATCAAACACGGTTTGTGTTAGCACCGTGAAACTTGACAAAATGAAGTAGTTCTAAGTTCTATCTCTATGGTTTGTTTCCTCTTGAAGTACCAAATGCAGAGACTGGCGAAGAACACTTTCGTTTGAAAGGGTTTGCCAAGCTTCCAAAAAACTACTAATTTGCTGAAATCTCAGCAACCATTTTTTCACCAAATCTTGATGATACTTGGTGGTAATGATCAGTTCACGAAGCCCACTTGGCTGCCCAATTTTCACTCTTCTAGGTTCAAGCGTTCGTTTCCATTAACACTTTGAATTTTTAGGTTTCACTCTGTTTTCTGCTATATAGATAGATGTGTTTGAAACTCTAAATCAAACACGGTTTGTGCTAGCTCCTTGAAACTTGACCAAATGAAGTAGTTCTAAGTTCTATCTCTATGGTTTGTTTCCTCTTGAAGTACCCCATGCAGAGACTGGCGAAAAACACTTTCGTTTTAAAGAGGTTGCCAAGCTTCCAAAAAACTACTAGTTTGCTGAAATCTCAGCAAACATTTTTTCACCAAATCTTGATGATACTTGGTGGTAATGATCAGTTCACTAATCCCACTTGGCTGCCCAACTTTCAATATTCTAGGTTCAAGCGTTCGTTTCCAGTAACAGTTTGAATTTTTAGGTTTCACTCTGTTTTCTGCTATATAGATAGATGTGTTTGAAACTCTAAATCAAACACGGTTTGTGCTAGCTCCGTGAAACTTGACAAAATGAAGTAGTTCTAAGTTCTATCTCTATGGTTTGTTTCCTCTTGAAGTACCACATGCAGAGACTGGGCGAAGAACACTTTCGTTTGAAAGGGGTTGCCAAGCTTCCAAAAAACTACTCGTTTGCTGAAATCTCAGCAAACATTTTTTCACCAAATCTTGATGATACTTGGTGGTAATGATCAGTTCACTAAGCCCACTTGGCTGCCCAATTTTCACTCTTCTAGGTTCAAGCGTTCGTTTCCAGTAACACTTTGAATTTTTAGGTTTCACTCTGTTTTCTGCTATATAGATAGATGTGTTGAAACTCTAAATCAAACACGGTTTGTGCTAGCTCCTTGAAACTTGACCAAATGAAGTAGTTCTAAGTTCTATCTCTATGGTTTGTTTCCTCTTGAAGTACCCCATGCAGAGACTGGCGAAGAACACTTTCGTTTGAAAGGGGTTGCCAAGCTTCCAAAAACTACTCGTTTGCTGAAATCTCAGCAAACATTTTTTCACCAAATCTTGATGATACTTGGTGGTAATGATCAGTTCACTAAGCCCACTTGGCTGCCCAATTTTCACTCTTCTAGGTTCAAGCGTTCGTTTCCAGTAACACTTTGAATTTTTAGGTTTCACTCTGTTTTCTGCTATATAGATAGATGTGTTTGAAACTCTAAATCAAACACGGTTTGTGCTAGCTCCTTGAAACATGACCAAATGAAGTAGTTCTAAGTTCTATCTCTATGGTTTGTTTCCTCTTGAAGTACCCCATGCAGAGACTGGCGAAAAACACTTTCGTTTTAAAGAGGTTGCCAAGCTTCCAAAATACTACTAGTTTGATGAAATCTCAGCAAACATTTTTTCACCAAATCTGATGATACTTGGTGGTAATGATCAGTTCACTAATCCCACTTGGCTGCCCAACTTTCAATATTCTAGGTTCAAGCGTTCGTTTCCAGTAACAGTTTGAATTTTTAGGTTTCACTTTGTTTTCTGCTATAAAGATAGATGTGTTTGAAACTCTAAATCAAACACGGTTTGTGCTAGCTCCGTGAAACTTGACAAAATGAAGTAGTTCTAAGTTCTATCTCTATGGTTTGTTTCCTCTTGAAGTACCCATGCAGAGACTGGCGAAGAACACTTTCATTTGAAACGTGTTGCCAAGCTTCCAAAATACTACTTGTTTGCTGAAAATCTCAGCAAACATTTTTTCACCAAATCTTGATGATACTTGGTGGTAATGATCAGTTCACTAATCCCACTTGGCTGCCCAACTTTCACTCTTCTAGGTTCAAGCGTTCGTTTCCAGTAACAGTTTGAATTTTTAGGTTTCACTCTGTTTTCTGCTATATAGATAGATGTGTTTGAAACTCTAAATCAAACACGGTTTGTGCTAGCTCCGTGAAACTTGACAAAATGAAGTAGTTCTAAGTTCTATCTCTATGGTTTGTTTCCTCTTGAAGTACCAAATGCAGAGACTGGCGAAGAACACTTTCGTTTGAAAGGGGTTGCCAAGCTTCCAAAAACTACTAGTTTGCTGAAATCTCAGCAACCATTTTTCACCAAATCTTGATGATACTTGGTGGTAATGATCAGTTCACTAAGCCCACTTCCCTGTTCAATTTTCACTCTTCTAGGTTGAAGCGTTCGTTTCCAGTAACACTTTGAATTTTTAGGTTTCACTCTGTTTTCTGCTATATAGATAGATGTGTTTGAAACTCTAAATCAAACACGGTTTGTGCTAGCTCCGTGAAACTTGACAAAATGAAGTAGTTCTAAGTTCTATCCCTATGGTTTGTTTCCTCTTGAAGTACCCCATGCAGAGACTGGCGAAAAACACTTTCGTTTGAAAGGGCTTGCCATGCTTCCAAAAACTACTAGTTTGCTGAAATCTCAGCAAACATTTTTTCACCAAATCTTGATGATACTTGGTGGTAATGATCAGTTCACTAATACCACTTGGCTTCCCAACTTTCACTCTTCTAGGTTCAAGCGTTCGTTTCCAGTAACAGTTTGAATTTTTAGGTTTCACTCTGTTTTCTGCTATATAGAAAGATGTGTTTGAAACTCTAAATCAAACACGGTTTGTGCTAGCACCGTGAAACTTGACAAAAAGAAGTAGTTCTAAGTTCTATCTCTATGGTTTGTTTCCTCTTGAAGTACCAAATGCAGAGACTGGCGAAGAACACTTTCGTTTGAAAGGGGTTGCCAAGATTCCAAAATACTACTAGTTTGCTGAAATCTCAGCAACCATTTTTTCACCAAATCTTGATGATACTTGGTGGTAATGATCAGTTCACTAAGCCCACTTGGCTGCCCAATTTTCACTCTTCTAGGTTCAAGCGTTCGTTTCCAGTAACACTTTGAATTTTTAGGTTTCACGCTGTTTTCTGCTATATAGATAGATGTGTTGAAACTCTAAATCAAACACGGTTTGTGCTAGCTTCTTGAAACTTGACCAAATGAAGTAGTTCTATGTTCTATCTCTATGGTTTGTTTCCTCTTGAAGTACCCCATGCAGAGACTGGCGAAGAACACTTTCGTTTGAAAGGGGTTGCCAAGTTCCAAAAAACTACTCGTTTGCTGAAATCTCAGCAAACATTTTTTCACCAAATCTTGATGATACTTGGTGGTAATGATCAGTTCACTAAGCCCACTTGGCTGCCCAATTTTCACTCTTCTAGGTTCAAGCGTTCGTTTCCAGTAACACTTTGAAGTTTTAGGTTTTACTCTGTTTTCTGCTATATAGATAGATGTGTTTGAAACTCTAAATCAAACACGGTTTGTGCTAGCTCCTTGAAACTTGACCAAATGAAGTAGTTCTAAGTTCTATCTCTATGGTTTGTTTCCTCTAGAAGTACCCCATGCAGAGACTGGCGAAGAACACTTTCGTTTGAAAGGGGTTGCCAAGCTTCCAAAAAACTACTAGTTGCTGAAATCTCAGCAACCATTTTTTCACCAAATCTTGATGATACTTGGTGGTAATGATCAGTTCACTAAGCCCACTTGGCTGGCCAATTTTCACTCTTCTAGGTTCAAGCGTTCGTTTCCAGTAACACTTTGAATTTTTAGGTTTCACTCTGTTTTCTGCTATATAGATAGATGTGTTGAAACTCTAAATCAAACACGGTTTGTGCTAGCTCCTTGAAACTTGACCAAATGAAGTAGTTCTAAGTTCTATCTCTATGGTTTGTTTCCTCTTGAAGTACCCCATGCAGAGACTGGCGAAGAACACTTTCGTTGAAAGGGGTTGCCAAGCTTCCAAAAAACTACTCGTTTGCTGAAATCTCAGCAAACATTTTTTTCACCAAATCTTGATGATGCTTGGTGGTAATGATCAGTTCACTAAGCCCACTTGGCTGCCCAATTTTCACTCTTCTAGGTTCAAGCGTTCGTTTCCAGTAACACTTTGAATTTTTAGGTTTCACTCTGTTTTCTGCTATATAGATAGATGTGTTTGAAACTCTAAATCAAACACGGTTTGTGCTAGCTCCTTGAAACTTGACCAAATGAAGTAGTTCTAAGTTCTATCTCTATGGTTTGTTTCCTCTTGAAGTACCCCATGCAGAGACTGGCGAAAAACACTTTCGTTTTAAAGGGGTTGCCAAGCTTCCAAAAACTACTAGTTTGCTGAAATCTCAGCAAACATTTTTTCACCAAATCTTGATGATACTTGGTGGTAATGATCAGTTCACTAATCCCACTTGGCTGCCCAACATTCAATCTTCTAGGTTCAAGCGTTCGTTTCCAGTAACAGTTTGAATTTTTAGGTTTCACTCTGTTTTCTGCTATATAGATAGATGTGTTTGAAACTCTAAATCAAACACGGTTTGTGCTAGCTCCGTGAAACTTGACAAAATGAAGTAGTTCTAAGTTCTATCTCTATGGTTTGTTTCCTCTTGAAGTACCCCATGCAGAGACTGGCGAAGAACACTTTCGTTTGAAAGGGCTTGCCAAGCTTCCAAAAAACTACTCGTTTGCTGAAATCTCAGCAAACATTTTTTCACCAAATCTTGATGATGCTTGGTGTAATGATCAGTTCACTAAGCCCACTTGGCTGCCCAATTTTCACTCTTCTAGGTTCAAGCGTTCGTTTCCAGTAACACTTTGAATTTTTAGGTTCACTCTGTTTTCTGCTATATAGATAGATGTGTTTGAAACTCTAAATCAAACACGGTTTGTGCTAGTTCCTTGAAACTTGACCAAATGAAGTAGTTCTAAGTTCTATCTCTATGGTTTGTTTCCTCTTGAAGTACCCCATGCAGAGACTGGCGAAAAACACTTTCGTTTTAAAGGGGTTGCCAAGCTTCCAAAAAACTACTAGTTTGCTGAAATCTCAGCAAACATTTTTTCACCAAATCTTGATGATACTTGGTGGTAATGATCAGTTCACTAATCCCACTTGGCTGCCCAACTTTCAATCTCCTAGGTTCAAGCGTTCGTTTCCAGTAACAGTTTGAATTTTTAGGTTTCACTCTGTTTTCTGCTATATAGATAGATGTGTTTGAAACTCTAAATCAAACACGGTTTGTGCTAGCTCCGTGAAACTTGACAAAATGAAGTAGTTCTAAGTTCTATCTCTATGGTTTGTTTCCTCTTGAAGTACCCCATGCAGAGACTGGCGAAGAACACTTTCGTTTGAAAGGGCTTGCCAAGCTTCCAAAAAACTACTCGTTTGCTGAAATCTCAGCAAACATTTTTTCACCAAATCTTGATGATACTTGGTGGTAATGATCAGTTCACTAAGCCCACTTGGCTGCCCAATTTTCACTCTTCTAGGTTCAAGCGTTCGTTTCCAGTAACACTTTGAATTTTTAGGTTTCACTCTGTTTTCTGCTATATAGATAGATGTGTTTGAAACTCTAAATCAAACACGGTTTGTGCTAGCTCCTTGAAACTTGACAAAATGAAGTAGTTCTATGTTCTATCTCTATGGTTTGTTTCTCTTGAAGTTCCCCATGCAGAAACTGGCGAAAAACACTTTCGTATGAAAGGGGTTGCCATGCTTCCAAAAAACTACTAGTTTGCTGAAATCTCAGCAAACATTTTTTCACCAAATCTTGATGATACTTGGTGGTAATGATCAGTTCACTAAGCCCACTTGGCTGCCCAACTTTCACTCTTCTAGGTTCAAGCGTTCGTTTCCAGTAACAGTTTGAATTTTTAGGTTTCACTCTGTTTTCTGCTATATAGATAGATGTGTTTGAAACTCTAAATCAAACACGGTTTGTGCTAGCACCGTGAAACTTGACAAAATGAAGTAGTTCTATGTTCTATCTCTATGGTTTGTTTCCTCATGAAGTACCAAATGCAGAGACTGGCGAAGAACACTTTCGTTTGAAAGGGTTGCCAAGCTTCCAAAAAACTACTAGTTTGCTGAAATCTCAGCAACCATTTTTTCACCAAATCTTGATGATACTTGGTGGTAATGATCAGTTCACGAAGCCCACTTGGCTGCCCAATTTTCACTCTTCTAGGTTCAAGCGTTCGTTTCCAGTAACACTTTGAATTTTTAGGTTTCACTCTGTTTTCTGCTATATAGATAGATGTGTTTGAAACTCTAAATCAAACACGGTTTGTGCTAGCTCCTTGAAACTTGACCAAATGAAGTAGTTCTAAGTTCTATCTCTATGGTTTGTTTCCTCTTGAAGTACCCCATGCAGAGACTGGCGAAAAACACTTTCGTTTTAAAGAGGTTGCCAAGCTTCCAAAAAACTACTAGTTTGCTGAAATCTCAGCAAACATTTTTTCACCAAATCTTGATGATACTTGGTGGTAATGATCAGTTCACTAATCCCACTTGGCTGCCCAACTTTCAATATTCTAGGTTCAAGCGTTCGTTTCCAGTAACAGTTTGAATTTTTAGGTTTCACTCTGTTTTCTGCTATATAGATAGATGTGTTTGAAACTCTAAAACAAACACGGTTTGTGCTAGCTCCGTGAAACTTGACAAAATGAAGTAGTTCTAAGTTCTATCTCTATGGTTTGTTTCCTCTTGAAGTACCCCATGCAGAGACTGGCGAAGAACACTTTCGTTTGAAAGGGGTTGCCAAGCTTCCAAAAAACTACTCGTTTGCTGAAATCTCAGCAAACATTTTTTCACCAAATCTTGATGATACTTGGTGGTAATGATCAGTTCACTAAGCCCACTTGGCTGCCCAATTTTCACTCTTCTAGGTTCAAGCGTTCGTTTCCAGTAACACTTTGAATTTTTAGGTTTCACTCTGTTTTCTGCTATATAGATAGATGTGTTTGAAACTCTAAATCAAACACGGTTTGTGCTAGCTCCTTGAAACTTGACAAAATGAAGTAGTTCTATGTTCTATCTCTATGGTTTGTTTCCTCTTGAAGTACCCCATGCAGAAACTGACGAAAAACACTTTCGTTTGAAAGGGGTTGCCATGCTTAAAAAAAATTACTAGTTTGCTGTAATCTCAGCAAACATTTTTTCACCAAATCTTTATGATACTTGGTGGTAATGATCAGTTCACTAATCCCACTTGGCTTCCCAACTTTCACTCTTGTAGGTTCAAGCGTTCGTTTCCAGTAACAGTTTGAAATTTTAGGTTTCACTCTGTTTTCTGCTATATAGATAGATGTGTTTGAAACTCTAAATCAAACACCGTTTGTGCTAGCACCGTGAAACTTGACAAAATGAAGTAGTTCTAAGTTCTATCTCTATGGTTTGTTTCCTCTTGAAGTACCAAATGCAGAGACTGGCGAAGAACACTTTCGTTTGAAAGGGGTTGCCAAGCTTCCAAAAAACTACTAGTTAGCTGAAATCTCAGCAACCATTTTTTCACCAAATCTTGATGATACTTGGTGGTAATGATCAGTTCACTAAGCCCACTTGGCTGCACAATTTTCACTCTTCTAGGTTCAAGCGTTCGTTTCCAGTAACACTTTGAATTTTTAGGTTTCACTCTGTTTTCTGCTATATAGATAGATGTGTTGAAACTCTAAATCAAACA